>NC_085933.1:7888787-8191818 GCF_963556715.1 Cydia fagiglandana | reverse complement strand
ACCAGATAAGGGTATGGTATTTATGAAAGAAACAAGAAGTGTTATTATTATTACGTTGACGGCAGTCTTACTGCGGCCCGTGGCTTGACCGGTTGTTCGCTACGTTCTGTGACACTATTAGCACCTTCTACACCGGTGAGTCGTTGCAGTGTAATTACGTGTGTTGCCTACCTATTTCAATCTTGTGACAAAATATCTACAGAAATAGCATATTTGCTTGCCCACGTCACATTTATATTATGTTTATTATCATATTTATCACATATCATGACAAGACTTTGTAAACTTTATTATCCTAGTTTTTTGCGTTAATATTAATGTTGCACTGGCAGAACTTAAACGTTAATATGAACTTTTTTCTTTATTTGTTCAACTACACTTTGATAGAATATATTTGCAAACATATTGTGAAATATTTGCCAATGATTTAAGACATGATTCTTCACTGTTGAGGTTCTATATTGCTTAATATTTATTATGTTGGACAAAGTTGGCCGAATTGATAATAATCAGCGTCTAAAAATATTTTTTATCGGTCGTTAATCGTGACCTTAGCAAGTGCATGTTGCTACAGTAATTTTAATTACCTACGTCTCTCTGCCTGATCTGTCACTGTGTCTAGCGATGACTTCATCTATTCTACATTCATTATGAAGCCTTCCCATACCTAATATAATCTAGCTACTAGAAAAGGAAGTGACACACTAAAACTACTCAAATCAACAATGTAGTTGTAGTCAAATACTAACTTCCTACTTATAGAATAGACGAAGGTTTATCTCCCACGCTCTTCTAAATAGTAACAACCGTTATACGACGCGCGCTGCATTTCCGATGCACTACTCGCTTGGCACCTTTGGTGGAGCAACCATGGATCTATTCAATGACCCCGTGTTTTTACCGCTATATGTATTTTATATGTATAGATAGATAGAGATAGCCGAAGCGGGTGCATGGCGCATCTATGCGCGTGGGCTCATTCATATTTACGAAGCGGGTGTTCTAGGTTTCCCGCGCGTTGACTCAGTTGCGTACTCTACGTAACGTAGGTACTTATTCGGTATTTATTAGTTGTCTCAAGTTATTATTCACAATTCTGGAAGATTTTGTTTGTACTATCTTATCAAAGATATTATACTCTGATTCATCGCCATCTATATTGTGTGGAGAAGTATGGAAAGTTGATATAAGAACGCGTCAAATTTGCTTCTCCATCTGCAGTCCTCTAGACTAAAAATTACCATATATATATGTAAATCGATTTTACTAATCCGGTCGTTGAACTTTGAATTTTAATTTGTTAATTATATTACAGTCGAGGTGAATAATTTGTTAACGGCTAAATTTAAAATAGCGTTCCCAAAATAAACAACCTGTATAATGCCTTTATACGTTACTTGGATAGGTATTAGATCACGCTCGACCATGGGGCATATTAACATCGCGCTTGGCTAACGTAATAGGTACTATAGCGAGCATTCCATTAAAAGATGCTTGTTTTTTATGTTAAGTAATTGTGTTTACGTCAATAGAAGTACTTATTAAAAGGAAGAGTCTCCGCAGAAGTCATAAAAACCTATTTCACAAATACACTCGGCGTCAAAAAAATCGCACCTCGCCAAAAATTCGTTTCAAGCAAATATAGCTCTTATCTAATGCATTGTACCCTGTCAATATTGGTATCATTTGAAAGCGCAATTAATGAACTTTAAAAAGATAAATCTTCATTGTCCGTAAAAACAACCATCGCCGAACGTAGGCGTTTTGTTTAAAAAAGGGCCGAGATCCAATTTTAATCGGTCCGTTGTTGTGCAATCCGGGACGGGTATAAAATGGAGGGTAAAGGTTAGTTATGGTTTATTCGCTCTCCAGAGGTCACCGAGGTTACTAATGAACCATTACAGCAAAAAAAACCCTTGGACATGGATACCAGTCCAGAAGGAGCAGCTCAAGAGGTGGCACTGCTGCAAACAAGACTATGGCAGTAAGAAGTTGCTGAAAGATTTAACATAAGCGGTTTCCGAGTGCGTTGAGTCTTGCTGGGGTTCCAGGTGACTGGTGGTTACATCAAAAGGCCTGGACCTGGAAGACAACACTGCTCTTCCGCTAGAGACAATCGGTACATTGTATCAAACTCTTCGCAGAACCGTTTCTCCGAGGCTGTTGAGCTGCAGCAGCAGCTTTAAGCAGCTCAAAAAACAGCAGTAAGCATTCCTACGATCGGAAGAAAGCCGGACGAGAAGAGGATGTTGCCCCGTAGAGCTGCTACAGGCCCCCAATTAAAGCAATAGCATCGAATAGCCAGGAGGCAATTTTGCCGACTGCACGAAGATTGGACGTTTGAACAATAGAGGAATGTCCTCTTTTCCGACGAGACGAGGGTGTGCCTTTACACCAATGACAGGTGCAGAGGGGTGTGTAGGAGGCAGGGAGAGCAATTTACGCAAGCCTGCACTGAAGAAACCTTCTGCTTAGGGGACGGATCTCGCATGTTTTGGGGCGGCATTTCGATCGACGAGTAAACTGATCTCCTGTGCATTTCCCGCACTGAAGGTGGTCACAAGCAGGGATCCCTGACTGCTCGGCGTTACATAACGGAGTTCTTGGAGGAGCATGTGATCCCATATGATGGTTTTGTTAGACCCAACTTCCAGTTTATGCATGACAACGCCCGCTGTCACACTGCGTTGTTTGTGTGAAACTAACTGTGGGAGGTTGGGATCACGGTAATAGAGTGGCCAGCAAGGAGCCCTGACCTAAACCCAATCGAACATCACTGGGATCAGCTAAAGCGGCGGGTTCGGCCGCCTGATCCTGCTCCTGACACTCTCGACAGGCTTCAAAACGCCATTATTGAGGCGTGGAACAACTTTCCTCAAAAACGCATCGTGGCACTCATGACAGTCATGACTTATCACATGGAAGCTACTCGGAGGGCAAGAGGAAGCAGCACTAGGTTTTAAGTTTAGTTTTAAGTTTGTTTTTTCCGTATCTGTTGATTTTGTAGTGTTTTTATTCTTTGCAATTTTAACCTGAATACACTTCGATTCGTTTTTCCTGAAAATTTTCTTTTTGTATGGGGTAGATCGTCCATTTTACGACATTTTCCAATAGAGGGTTTCATAACCTTTCAAATAAGGCCCCATAGTCTTATCTTGCCTTATATAATATAAGGTTTAAAAACGGCTTGAAAGAAAAAAATTAAGATGTGCGATTTTTTTGACGCTGAGTGTATTAGATCATTCTAATTCCCCACACCCCTAGTGTAGCAAAGCATACTCTAATCACAAATATTAGATAATTCTAATTCCCCGCCACCACGCCACCACCACCATCCACCACCACCACGGTCTGTGGGATAAACTCAATTAGTAGCACATATTAATCTTCTCCCTCGCGATATCCCGGCATTTTGCCACGGCTAATTGGAGCCCGGGGTCCTTGACAACTAATCCCACGATTTGACGTAACCAGTTTTTACGAAAGCGACTTCCATCTGACCTTCCAGCAGTTTTAAACATTGACTTAATTGGTAAGGAAATCATTTACTATGGTATTGATAATTTGGCAGTTTCGTGACATGGCTCAGTAGGTCAGGGTTGCATTTTGGTAATCGTACCTATTTACGTCTAGCTAGAACTACTACGTTAACAACTAGGAGCTATTTACCTAGAATCTAGTATTGCTCCACTGCACGTCTAGTATGCAAAAAACAACTTGATTCTGCGCTTATGTTGCTGCGCTACCAGTTACATAAAACAATTATGAGTAATAACAACTTGAATCATTAGTATGACTGCTTTTTTGTGTGACGTGCAACACATACAGGGTTTGTTAGGAATGTGGATTCAATTAGTATTTGTTAGGTATAATTGTATCATCATTTTACCTTTGAAGAAGTGGGCGTCATAACCGGCACTTGGGTAATACCGAAGAGTTATTTAGAGAAAATGTAAAATTTTGAGTTTTTGGTAGGATAAAAAAATGTAGCGTTGATGGTTATTAATCTATCAACGTTGCCCGGCGTATAATCGGAGGTTAGTAAAAATGTAAATATGACCCGATAAGATAGTGCGGAATCTATCCTTTATCAGGAAAGTGTTGTTACCAGCCCACTTTTACATTATTTTTAGCGAACGTAGTGTTAAAAATGATTTAATTAATGCAAGTCGGACGATCATGGATTTATAATTTTTTTAATATCACTTAAAAAGTAAATACCTAATACAGTCTGTTTACCCCCGTCCAAAGTCATTATTGTTGTTAGTTTTTCGGTAAGATACGCGGTACGGTATATAGGTAGCCGGTATATACCTACTGCTGTTACGTAAAAGCAGGAATATGAATAAACGCGCAACGCCATCTATTTTAACACTCAATGAGCTCTTATTAATTACAGAGTTTTAAGATCTCCGGAATTTAAAGAAGTACCTTAATTAGTACTAGTAGTAGAGTATTATGGTGTTTAAGAGATAGCTAGTAATACTCGTTTATGTGATATAAGGCAGATCAGTGGAATTGACTTTATTTTTATTGGGTAATTCAGGCATGCAGTATGTGTATGTTTATCCGGTCCCTGATAACCTATTTGAATATCTAATTTTATCAGTCTACGCCCGTTACTGAATCCCCTAATCTTTTAACACGGTCTAGATAATGTCAGTCACTATTTTTCGTATAAACCGATTAAATGGCCACCAAAAATGTGATTGTGATTAGGTAAATGTACGACTTGAGAAGTTAAATCATGTAAATTCAAAGGAACACGCTAGCTAAGTACGCAGGGGGATTATTCTAATCTAATGATAAAATCCAGCACGCGGTAGCTACCCGCCATACGGGATACGGGAAAAATTAACGCCGTGTGAACTAAATAGCCTTACCCTATCGATTTGAAATTTGTTGGTATTTAATTATGAGCGACAAAAATATGTGATAGCCGTAATTAATATTAAACATTGTTTATTTTCAGATCATGGGAAACGTGTTATTCTCCATCATTTGGCTGTTGATCCTCATCTTCATAGGATTCTGGATCGCGGGCATCGCCGCCGGGTTTTACATCATCCTGATCCCCTTCACAGTTTGCATAGAACCTTTATCGGTACGTACCTACATTATTAGAGTGTTCGGAAAGAAATGAGTCGTGGAATATATGTATTGGGCCCCTACATTTCACGACGATCTTCTCTTTCCGCACAAACTGTACTGACAATTAGACTAAACATTAAAATCAGAATCAGGAGTTACCTACTTCAATATATGCTATTGGATGACTTCGTTTAACCCTTTTCCAGGCCGCATCAATAAGTAACATTTCTCGAAAGTGCAATTCTAATTTGAACCTTGAATGACTTACCTACATCGAAATGCTAAATTTGAAATTCTACTGGCGCGTATGTGGTCGATAAATCGTAAACTATGCCAGGAAAAGGGTTAATTTATAATTGGTGTTTTTTGTTGAACACCAAATAATGAAGAATGATAGGTAGTGATCATTTCCATACCCGTTTAACATCATTGTTTTCCCTCTGCAGATACTCAGCTAAAATAGATATGTAGATAGCGTCGTAATAAAAAATATAACATCAATGCAGCTTCTGTGTTATTTATATGTATATTCAAGTTTTTTGATTACTCGGGAACCGTATTGCAACGGGTTAAGGTCTACCTATGGTGACTCGAGTGTGTTTTTGCTGATGAAGGTATTGTTTGTTTCAGGGGCTGACGGATTTCTTACTAAAAGTGTTACAATTTCCGAAATACTGCGCCCAATCTATGGTGGATGGAAAGGGTTTTAACTAACTACATTAAGCTAGTCATAATGTAATTTATAGCACTACTTTGTGCCATTTTAATATTACTAATTTAAATACTTATAAATGTTATTTTAAAAGCTGTCAATATTTTTAAACACTTACATTTATTTTGTGGTCGTTTTCTTTAATTATTACCATTATCTTGGGGCTAACTAAAGTGGGGGAAGAAATGGATGACAAAAAACGTTTTTCCCACCGTAGCTTATTATGGACCCTTCATAACCAGATTTATCTCTTTAAAAAGTTACTGGTTGTCTAAGCGATACTATTGCTGTCTGTATCATAGCATTCATAGCAAAAGGACATACATTGTTTTATTCGCCGAATTAATTTTATAATTAGTTTCATGCACCCGATTCGTAGGTACCTATCTCTGGTGGTAAATAAAAATATTTTTTATAAAATATTCATGTAATGAAAGTAAATGTAGTATTTAGGTAGGTACAGGCAAACATTAGGAAACAAAATATCTTATCTTAAATATACCTCAGTCAGTTACACAAGAGGAAAAAATATAACATTATTTTACACAACATTTTAGCATTTTGGCCCTCATACTTTGTATAGATACAATGAATTATCCATAATAAATAATATATATGTATTCATGCACTGGCAGAATTTTTTAAGGCCCAGGGAAGCGCGGATATGTTTTTTTAATTTAAAGTTTTTGTGCGTTTAAATAAAATAAAAAATAATCGATGCGTTCCCTCAAAAATGATATTGCCGATTTTAAAAGCGATTTGCATATTTTTAGGTTTTGTGCACAATTGGTTAAAACATTTTAAAGTGCATTTTAGACCTGTTTGTGAATTTTTTTTCTATCGAGCGAAAGTCAAAAACTCGGGATTCTTTGAGACTTGGGACTTGCTTGAGAGAGGCCTCAAGATTGCTATTTTTTTTTTAAATGAGTTCATATATGAATACACCACCTGTATAAAAATTAGATATAAGTCTGCAGAGATTTTGACAGCAGCACACGCAGACGCAGACCGGTGTTATTTAAACGTCAAACTTCTATAAAATGATGACGAATAACGTATAAAATATCTGGGAGACCGAGCGTTGCTCGGAAAACATATAAAAACTTAAGAATGCGCGTTTTCCCAGTGACAAAACCTAGCTAGATCAATTTATCGCCCCCGAAAACGTCCATATAACAAATTTCATCGAAATCGTTCGAGCCTTTTCCGAGCAACACTGGCACTGCGTGTGGTGTCAAAATCTCTGCAGTCTTCTCTTGGGTCTAACTCTAGCTAACTTACTTACAATAAAATAAAATATATACTTACACAATATAAGAATTAATGACTCACCGGGTCAACATTTAAACAATACAAGTTAAAAAAACGATAATACTGATAAAAAAACTTAAGTTAAGCCCCCATTATAAGTACAAACACGCCTTACCTACTACATGTTATATTTTTTAATCAATTTATCTCTAATAAATACCAAGTATTCCAAATTCTAGTGGAAAAGATTGAGCAAATATTGTAATAGAAATTTAATCTGAGACCGTTAAATAATGAAAGGCATTAAAATACGAGTGTTACGAGTTTAAGAAACGAACGTAGTGAGACACGAAAAAGTATAATTTTTATTGGCCTAATGAAAAAAGGGCTTTACTTAAGCTTTTTACCTATAACATACTTATTTGAAAAAAACAACAAAGAAACTTTACATTTCAGCATAAAAATTAAGGTAAGATTACACGGGCAACGGAGATTACGCCAATGTCCACTAAACCTTTGAAACTAAATTAATCACTTAATGTATAGTATGAATCAAGCGATTTGAGCTAGTTCACTCAAAGAGTCTCAAGAATACAATACCATTGAGTGGTAAACCACAAATTAGGATAATCCCCTCGTAGTAAAAGCAGATTATAACCGCCTTGAAATGTTAGTATAGATTAACGACTCTATTTCTTTAAACAATAGACTACAAAATACACTAACTAAATAATGGCTAACCCAACTTTTTTTTGCATTTAACAACCATCGACACCTGTCGTGGCTAAGGTGCATGTGACTTTCCAAAAGATTGAATATGATATTATCTTTTTAAACCATTTTAACCCCATTCAACACGACATAAGGTTTAGAATTCAATATAAATGCAGTGTACTTCTAACTTATTTTGTAAGTAAATTGGTTGGCGCCTACGAGAACAAAAGCAGATAATAGGATTGTAATAGAACAATACCATTGTTAGTACAGGTAAGTGAACAAGATCAGTTCAAAAAATTTTACCTATAAGTACCTACTGCTGTGAAAGTCACTGCAATATTGCTCCACTCCACATCGTTTTGGCGTATCAACGATACATGTATCAATATCAGGCAGTCGACACATAGTAGGAATTAGCAGTGGCGTAGCTAGGGGGGCGCGGCGGGGGCGGGCTGCCCCGGGTGTCACCCATTTAGGGGTGACACCCGACCGTGAACATCACATCCAGTAGTGCCACCTATAAAAATTCGTAAAATGAAAGCGATGGAGTAAATCCTGAGCTATTTAACAAAAATTACAATTACTCTTTTTAAATATATTTCACAATTTTGATTGAATTTTGGGGTGACACCCACAATTTCCGCACCGGGTGCCACCCATGCTAGCTACGCCACTGGGAATTAGCTAATACTATATCCCGGCAAAGCGCGCAATAATATAGGTAAGTGGCCTAGGAGCAAACTTGTATGACGGTGAACGCACATATGCGTTGATGGCAGTGAATGTGTTAAGCTAAATGTCAGATGCAAACACACACTGGACAAATGGATGAATGGAAAATTGAACAGGTAGGATACCACCCTTAGCTGAAGAAGGAATAATCAAATTTTACCAGTGTACTCTCACAACAAATATTATGGGAACTGTAATATTTAATACATATATAGACGGTCAAGCAAATCTTGTCAGTAGAAAAAGGCGCGAAATTCAAATTTTCTATGGGACGATAATCCTTCGCGCCTACATTTTTCAAATTTGCCGCCTTTTTCTACTGACAAGATCTGCTTGACGCAGTATAGTTTCCCATTCTTATTAGTTATTATATTACAATTAAGAATCACATTATACTTTTATACAATTAAAAGTTATAACAAAAATAAAATTTGTAGGATAAAATACTACCTACATAACTTTATAAGCGGGTGTAAAATACATCCACTTTTTAACGCTACGCCTATGCCTGATCAGATCAGATCAGATCAGTATCTGTACAGTCAGCAGCAATAGTTGCTAAGCGGGCGAGGTGTTCAAAATTACCTTGACACGCTCTTATTCTCTTAACAATAAAGTCGCGTCAATATCATTTTGAACACCTGACCCGCTTAGCAACTTCTGCTGCCGACTGTATATTTCACGTCAAATACTTACATCAAAAGTTTCCGTGGTACATATTATTCTACAAACAACATACTTACACGTGACACGACTTGCTCCTTGGACTAGGCTAACAAACAACACTGTTCTGGCTGTCAAGTCGCAAATAGCACGATCTATCTCTTTAACACACTACTAATAAAAACAAATTAAGCAGTGTTTCTTGTCTACGAGCCGATTGGTCAGGGCTGGACTCACAGTAAACAATGTAAATGCCGTCATTTCGCTTTTACAGCCTCTGCAAGTCGCGTCACACATGTTAATAGTCGTTCCGCCAGTTCCAGATAGTTCTCAATTAACTTTCTGAAAACGAAAACAAGGAAAAATTATGGTATAGTAAACTACTCCATGATTGGACCTAGTACCTTCATTGTGCAGTGGGCACCTGGTCTGTGTCATAGGGCACTGTTGCCTTAATATAAAGTTAAAAGGGTTAATTATTGGAGACGGGGTAGGGAGGGAGGTTTTAGGTTACCCGCAGATATATTGATAGTAGAAGATATGTCAGTTGAATAAATCATCTTCCCTCCAGTTTGACAGCCGATCGTGGCCACATAAAAGAGCGGTCTCACATGAGAATTCGAAGCACTTATATGGTAAATCATCAATTACTGGCCACTGGTTAATAACTGGCCATCTTATACTAAAGATGAATTCTATTTACCTATAAACAGAATTAACGAACAAATTGTATAAGGTTTCAATAACTGGCCGCCCTAAAATAACTAGCCACCTTATACAGTGAAACCTGGATAAGTGGGATCTCAAGGGACGAGCAAATTTGTCTCACTTAAAGAGGTTTTCCACTTACACAGGCTCCCAGTTAGCCAGGTACAAATAAATTTCTGTCTCATTTACAGAGGTGAGAATAGAGTATATTTCAGTTATAGAGGTGGTTAATAAGGTATTTAGTAATTCCTTATCTTTAAAAATAAATAAGGTAAAATAATCCTTGTCCCTAAATATTTTTAAGTCTGTTTAAATATTTCTTTGGATTTATTTTGAATGATTCTCGAAAGGATAGATATTTCAAAATTAAATTAAATTTGATACGGACTTCATTGCGTATTAGAAATTTAATAAATGAAAATTTATTTTTTCGTGTTATTTATTAAAATTTCAGCTTTCGTTTCGATAGTTTTAACTACTTACATAAATTAACTAAATCAAACTTGAAGTTGTTTAGACACAATTAGGCAAATGCGGAATTTGTGGATAAACTAAGAGTTAGTAAGAATACGGAAATTGTTCAATGAAATCCAAGTTAGAGAGGTCATAGATTGACGTTATCTCAGATACAGAAGTCAATTCCCTATAAAATTCTAAAAAACAATTAGGAAAATGTAATCTTATAAATATAGTCTCAGTAAAAGAGGTAAAATACACTCTCTGTTTCAATTACAGAGGTAAATGTGACTATAAAATCACAAAAACGAATCCCAGTTATAGAGGTTCGTTTTTTCTCAGTAACAGAGGTAATTCAGTGCTAAAGAGTCGGGACCGCACCATGAGTCCCAGCTATAGAGGTTTCTCACTTATCCAGGTCCCACTTAACCAGGTTTCACTGTACATACTAAAATCAATTCTGTTTATAGGTTAATTGAATTTATTTTTAGTATAAGGTGGCCAGTTATTAAACAATGGCCAGTAATGGACGAATCACCCTATTTGTCTTAGGGCTGTGTTATTAACCATGACCAGTACATCAAATGGGCAACCCGCCCTTACCCCCTTCTTATCATAAAATTCACGGGCTCGATTTAGTTAAATTATGTTTTATCCCTTTCTTACAAATACATGAGTCAAAAAGACAAACGATTATTAGCTAATTGAGGTTTGTAGCGCGTTTATGAATAAGGGGGTAAGACTTTACATCTTAGGGCGTCCGCTAGCCGGCGCGGATGCTCAGAGCGCGGGCGCACGTGTTTTTATGTGTATTGTTTTTCTTTGTCTTTTCTACTTTTCTTTTATTTTGTAGTTCCACATTCACTGTGACTTTGTTTTATACTGTAATTCTGTGTTACTTATTTGATCAATAAATAAATAAAATCGTTTGCACGCATCTGCGCCAGATTAGCGTTGCTCATACTATTTTTCTCACCACTATTTACAAAAATATATTTTTCTCAAAAATGGACGGCAAGGTCGACTTTGCCGTCTAAAAAATAGGTCGCGAAGCGCGTAGTTTATGGTCACTCAAAAATTAAAAAGTTAAAAACATTGCAGTCTCGCTTTTGGGACTGCAATGTTGCATACAAATTCCATTATTTGTCGAGTTCCAAACTTTTTAAATTTTGATATGGCCATATTAAATGAAGGCACAGGCCCATTAAACAGCCAAACAGATGATTAGTACCGCGACTATTTAGTGGTCTCAAATAGGTTGGCGTATTTTCGGCAGAAAAATACACTTCTATTTTTTTATTAAAAAAATAAAAAGGCGGCAAGGACTTTTTTCTGTGAAAATATATACGTAAGAACGTTGGTTTTGTAAAATATTTCTATGATATTTATATTTCTTGCACCATTTTTGAGAAAAGCACTATATATGACTCGGCTGGAAGGCTACTTGCTGGCTTCGGATTCAATTAAACGGACTCCCAAGGTCGTCCGTTTAAAACGAATCCTCAGCCTGCAAGTAGCTACTTCCGAGCCTCGACAATAATGTACTATTACTTACCGATATTCAGCCATTTGTGTGTCGCTCATATTAAAATCAATGATTCCGTAACTCTTCAACATATCGCGGAATTTGTTACTCGTTACGCTGGGGTCGCGGTTTAATATGCTGTAGACAAAATAATATATACACAGTTGGTTTGTAAGTAAGCCAATATGTACTAATAAATCTTATAATAGTTAGCATTCAAAGATGGAAAAATAAAACTATTTTCAGGCAACTATAGGCACATAGATAAATAAACACCTTAAAAGTAGTATACAAATTATACAACTAGCGATCCGCCCCGTCTTCACATGGGTAAACCTTAACAAATTATATACCTATATCTTCCTCAAGAATCCCTCTATTGATAGGTGAAAACCGCATGAAAATCCGTTTAATAGTTTTTGAGTTCATCACGAACATACAAATAGACAGACGCGGCGGGGGACTTAGTTTTATAAGGTGTAGTGATTTATTTCAAATACTAAGATTATTATTTCTATCAGTCAAAATACACACGTTGATTTTGTTATGTCTGACCATACCCTGAGGGGTGAATATACATTATATTCATCCGATGTCCAGATTTTTTAGATTTTATTCATCTTATCAATCTTTATTATTTCATTGTTTGTGGTATGTTTAATCTAATAATGTAATATCTAATATCCTTTAACCGAGCAATTCTTGTATAATATATTTAGTTATATAGGTACATATTTCAAGGATCTCGGAAACTGCTCTAAATATGGGATTCGAACCCAGGACCATCGGCTTCGCAGGCAGGGTCACTACCCACTAGGCCAGACCGGTCGTCTCGTAGGCAGGGAGGAATATAATAATGTTACGTACCATTTCAAACGGCGACACACACTGTTAGCGTGTTCGCCGACTTTAGTGATCTTCTTCTTCACATTGGTTTGGTACTCCTGTTGCTGGTTATCTAGACTTTTAATGGTTGCATTTGTAGCCTCGCTGAAATAAACACACATGTGAATTTTCATTTACAAGTGAGGCTAAAATAAAGTCTATATACAAGATAAAATGGGTTATTACCCAAGTTAAATAGTGCTAAAACTGTTAAATACTAATGAATATACCTTTATCCTTATTTTTCCGCTAGTTACCACCAAAGCGAGTTGGTGGTAACTACTAGGATTTTTTTCTCGGTTGTTACCACTGGGAACCAATTGGTGATATCTAGTGGCGATAACCTTAAAAAATACTATCTAGAATACTATACATTCTGTGGTATACTTTATTGTAAGTAACCGATGCTTTATAGTTATATAAAGGTGTAACTTTATTACAAGGGTTAAGAAATACTTACCAGAATGTTTGCAAATCTATTAACCATCTGCGGTATTTGTATGTTACTCTTCTAACAACCTGTTTCAGTTTGAAATCAGCATTAGGCGGTTGTCTACATTTATAGTTCAGGTCAACATCCATTTTCGTCGTCTTAGACATGGCACCGTTATAATAATACATTTCATTATTGGTAAAACCATACTCTGCTAAATCAAAGTCTTCTGCAATATGCATATTTTCTGGCATATAATTCTCAGCTAGATAATCAATTTCGACGGAATTATTATTGTCAGCAGCATTACTACAGATTTCGCCGTTTAATCTTTTCTCAAATTCGGGGCATATATTAAAATTTCTAACAATCTTTGGTTTTGCGCTTTGGGAATTCTCGGAAGCTTCAGGTGTTAGTTGTAAAGGTGAAGGTGGTTTGGGTTGCTGGTCTTTGGGATAATTAGAAATTGTCTTAGTAATATTACTATCAACCTTGATCTCCCTTTTTTGCAGTCCAAGACTAGAAAACAAAGTATATTTTTTGTTTTCATTACTGTGTGCATTAGTCTGTGTCTGTACTTCCTCCTCTATCTTCTTCTGAAAAAATAAAATCATATAAAAGTTGGAATTATTGGAAAAAAAAAAATTAACAAAAAATATTGTTAACATGTTTATTGCATGTCCAGTAGAGCAAAATAGCCATTTGATGCGAAGACAGTGGTCAATAATCGAAAGATGTCTACGTCCCCGGTGATTTAAAAGCGACGCGTACGATCTCATACATATAACAGTTCCATGTATGTCGTACCTATTTAAGGGAGCTGGCAAAAAAAATCCTATTCATACAAAACAATAAATATACTGTGTAAATTGCATCCCCACTTTTTAGGTTGATTAAGCAAAAAAGGTATTGCATTGACGAACCTGCTGTGAGTGTGAGTGACTGGATCTTAGACTATATCTTGCCGGAGAGTTGTTGCACGACTGGCTTTTCTCTTTGTGTTCTGGACATTTGTTGGTGGCTGGCATAGGAGGGAAGCCTGAGATTATTGTCGACATATCTGTATAAAAAATGAGATATAAATCAAAGTGTTATTATATGGAAAACAATTTATAATAATATATTCATCATCATCATCTGAGGAATTACAGCCGCGGGTGGGCCTTAGCCTGGTCAATCCTGGTCAGTCCGATCTATTTGTGGCCTTCAACTCAACTTAAAATGCTGTACTAAAAGTTAAAATGAGATTTTGGAATAACGGCCTCTGGGACTCGGGAGGTTACGAGGGACGTCTGAAAACTTCTAAGCCTAAGATACAAAAACACAATTTTCAAAGGTAAATCACTGTTTATTTTTCGATATAATCTCCTCCCAAATCAATGCACTTTTTACATTTTTTATATAGTGCTTTTAGCCCATTAAAAAAATATTCTTTATTTTGCCCTTCAAAATGCTCCTCTACGGCCGCCTTCATCTCTTCGTCACTAGTAAATCGCTTTCCCCTCAACTCTTTCTTCAAATTATTGAATAGAAAATAGTCGCTAGGGGCTAGGTCGGGGCTGTACGGTGGGTGGTCGATTTCGTCAAAGCCAACTTCCTTCAAAGCACGCCTCGCAACATGAGCGGTGTGGACGGGTGCGTTGTCTTGCAAAAACAAAATTCCTTTCCTTAGTTTACCTCTCCTTTTTTCAACTATTGCTTGTCGTACCTGTCTTACAAGATCTGCATAATAAAGTGCATTTATTGTGGAACCCTTTTCTAAATAATCGATTAAAAGAATACCATCACAGTCCCAAAACACCGTAGCCATTAACTTAGAGGCCGACTTTTGCACTTTAAATTTCTTCGGCGGCCGTTCCCCCTTCTCAATCCACTGCATTGATTCGGACTTACACTCCGGGTCATACTGTCTGATCCATGTTTCATCGACAGTTACTATTCGGGAACAAACTTCGTCTATATTATCTTCGCACAAGTCTAAAAACGCCTGGGAAGTTTCAACACGACGTTCTTTATCGAAGGCAGTAGGTAAGCATTTTCGGCACCCAACGAGCACTAACTTTACTCATGTGCAAATGTTCGTGTAAAATTTCTCCGACTCGTTCTTTACTTATACCTAGGACCTCAGCTATTTGCCAAACCTTAATTCTTCTATCTTCCAATACCAACTTTTTGACTTTGGCTACGTTTTCTTCGGTCACTACCGATATTGGCCGCCCTGAGCGGGGGTCGTCTTCGATGGATTCCCGCCCGAGTTTAAATAAGCGACTCCACTTTTTGACTGTGGCATAAGAAGGCCCAGAAGCACCGTAAATAATAGCCATTTCCTCAAAAATACACTGCGGTGATTTTTCACTTTTTGTAAGGAACTTAATTACAGCACGATGCTCAATTTTCGTAATATTCGCTGGTAATTCACACATTATGTAGTTTCTAGTTGAATATCTCGAAACAGAATAATAAAAATCTGACATATTGTTTTCTTAATAATTTATTTTTAAATGGCCTTTCTAGCGGCCAGTATCATAAACACATATACAACCTCGAAATACCTTAGGCTTATAAGTTTTCAGACGTCCCTCGTATAGTCCAAGTAATTGGGTGGTAATTCAGATATGCCTGTGTTTCAATTCTCGGTGTGTAAAATTTTCTTTGTATAATTATATAATAATGGTTACCTGTCACCGCTTCGCTGAAAGTGGGCGAGTGGTTTGGATCGTCGTAATTGAATGTTTCAATATCGGACTCGTCTAAATCGGGCTCCCGAATGTCGCGTAGCATTTGAGATAAATTTTGAGATGCTATGTGCACATCTTCACAATCTTTCAACACCGACTACAAAAATCATATAAATATTAAATAACACGCTCGTTAAATACAAAAAATAATACGGATTACATAAATGGAAAATTAACACAAGGATAAATTAGGATAGAATATCAAAAAATCTGGTTAGAATCTCTTCTGAGCATGAATGCATTTCGATCTGTATCAATAGTTATACAATACAATTGCTTCAGATTTAGACCTGTTTCACGTACCTGCAGTTTATTGACTAAATTTACGCCAAAGGTGTACATTTTCATGAAATCTGTAGGGCTTAATTTTGTCACTAAGTTCCCTGAAACGTACAGAAAAAAAACCATTATTAGTATTTATGATACGTGCGGCTTCGCCTAACATAATTGCAACAAATTTGAAATATAGGGTAAATGTGGCATAGATGCTATAGGGGGATAGATGACCAAATTTGCACACAGCGACTTGTGCGAATTCAACGCTTGCAATTCATTTTTTATTTGTAAGCTTACTCCTTTCCTCCCTCTGGTTAATGACGAACACTTCGCTAAAATGGACGTATTGTGATTTATTGCGAAAAACTATTTTACGCCGCAACAGATTAAGGTAAATGTGGGATAGTTGCCATACTTTTTGAAAAAGGTGAATAAAATATAGAAGATAAACATTTAAAAATCTTGTAACACAGTGTTAGTTTGTATACTCATTAATAAACAATATTTTCAAGGTAGTTGGATATTACTTGTTTTATTGGTATAGAAGCAGTGGTGGCCGAGTGGATATGACGTCTGACTTTCAATCCGGAGGTCGGGGGTTCAAATCCTGGCTTGTACCAATGAGTTTTTCGGAACCTATGTACGAAATATCATTTGATATTTACCACTAGCTTTTCGGTGAAGGAAAACATCGTGAGGAAACCTGCATACATCTGCGAAGAAATTCAAAGGTGTATGTGAAGTTCCCAATCCGCAGTGGGCTAGCGTGGGGACTATATAGCCCAAGCCCTCTCGCGCATGAGAGGAGGCCTTTGCTCAGCAGTGGGACGTATATAGGCTGAAATGATGACTATCCTACGAGTCAAAATATCATTGCGGCATCTAACCCATACAGTTGGCATGTATCCCCGTCCGAAGAACCTTCTTATTTTGTTTATAACTAAACAAATAAAACAAATAATATCAAACTACCTTGTAAATATTGTTTATTAATGAGTATACAAACTAACACTGTGTTATAAGATTTTTAAATGCTTATCTTCTGTATTTTATTCACCTTTTTCAAAAAGTATGGCAACTATCCCACATTTACCCTACATAATAGATAGCATTTTTACCGACTCACCTCTATCATCGTTTATTTTCAATAGGAATATAGCCAATTTATCGGAAGCATAGACGATTTTTGGTTCGTTTGTAAATTTCCGTTTAACGCATACCGTAGCCTCGTAGAAAGTCCACGGCGGAGGCAAAGTCGCGTCTACGAAAGGCGGGTCCAATAGGAGCACTTGAGAAAGAACTTCTTCCATTATTTGGACAAACCGTGACATCCACTCATCGCTCCTCAAGATAAGACGATCTGTCATATAATCACTTGTAACCTCATAAACTACAATGCTTGGGTCCGTGTTTAATTCATTTTGGATTGGTTGCCTGTCGGAATCAATGGAATTAGAAATTACACCCGACGTGGACGATTCATCGACCATCGCCTCTGTTGCACTGGCGTCGCTAAACTTGCAGTTATCCATGGAGTCATCATTATGTTGGGTTAGGAGGCCGGTGGAAGATGTACTGCTGTTGTTGCTATTTGGATAACCCTGTTCGTGTTCGACCACCGTTGCTTGCTGGTTCCTTCTCTTGCGCCATTTGAAAGCTTTTTTCTCCTCTGTGTTGCAGCTAACATTTGAATGTTGCAGCCTTTTCAATCTGATTTTTCGTGGCGCTCCTGTTGTTACTTTATTATCAGAAGCTTCTGCTGTAACTTCTATAGAACTGGTTTTAATTTCATTGTGCCCTTTTTCTAATGACGTGAAATTTAAATTTGTTTTCTTATCACACAAATCATTTACGGTATTCGCCGCTTCGCTGGTTTTATTTTTATTTGGGTTTATCTCAAATGACGGTGTTATAAAATAAAAATCTGTCTGTACACACGCGTTTGCGGTTCGTTTTTCTGGCAGATCAGTTTTGATTTCTATCTCTTTCTGTCCAGGTTTTTCAGTGTCACATCTTGGGGATTCTAGGTTGGTTGAATTCGTAGTTGCATTGCATATACTAGGGCCCTCTAAGCTCTCTTGTGTTTGGATTTGGGGTTCCGCTACATGTGGTGAACTCTCAGGTTGAACCTCGGTATTTGGTACTGTTATTTTAATTTGTTCGCAGATAGTATGCATTTTGGGGACAGGTGTTGCTTTCGGGGTTGAAGTTCGTGTTAAATACCGCTTTAGTTCAGTAACTGTAATTGTACCATCATTGATAGATTCTTGATTCAGCATATCCTTTTCGTCAACAAGACGAACCTAGAATCCAAATCATTAAATAAGTTATGTTCGCACATCAGATGAGATCAAATGTAATACCTACCAGTAACATGATGAAATTCACCAAAGGTCTAACATGGACAAAACAAAAGGATTATTATCATTATACGAGTCCCAACAGTTCTACTGGCTTGTTTGTTGTTTAAGATAAAATAGGGACTACCAATGTCTGATCCACCAAACCTGGCTGGTACCTATACCTACTGCTATTGTAATGGATGGTAATGATGGTGGGTTCCTTCTACATCGAATGATTTGGCAATCCAACGAAAAAAGTATGTCCCAAGGCTGTATACCTCTTGCAATTTGCGCAAACTTGGATTAGAAATAGCTTGGAAATAGTGCGAATTCCGACTCGCTTCCCGGTGTTGCTCGAAGTATAAAACTTAATACGGTTTACTTGGGTAATTCCGAAATTCGGAATATTCCGAAAATTACTAATATCTACCAAACGCGGCTACATTATTTGCTCTGGCAACACTCCTATGACGTTCAAGTATCTCACTCCCCGCGTCAGTTGGCTCGGGACGCTAATGTAGCCGCTTTTGGTAGATATTAGTAATTTTCGGAATATTCCGAATTTCGGAATTACCCGAGTAAACCCTACCTATAACTAATTGGAACTGGTAAAGTTTATTGAATTAGGGTGTTAGTTTTCACGGCTATATTTATGTACTTACCACGTGTATATCGGGAGCAATTAATTCCAAACAGGATTTGACATTGGGTGTGTCCTTTAAATTGTCTGGAATTTTCCCTGCAAAACGTAAATTTTCAAGATTTATACAAGTAGCAAATGTTATTACTTTAGCAGGTATATTATTCTTCCATCTTATATCTCGTTCACTAAAAGTTATGAAAATTTTCCTAATGGTTAAAGTTTGAGTCATCATGCATAAAAAACACCAAAAAAACTTGAAAGGGGAAAAACTGTAGGGCTACCGCCAATACCGAAAATCGTCAATTGCGGGGATTTTTCTCTGTCACTCTAATTACGCCTTCATTGGAGTAAAAGAGAAAGATCCCCGCAATTTGCGAATTTCGGTTTTCGCTGTAGCCGCTCTGTGTGGCTTAAGCGAAGATGAGTGTGCTGTCACAGACATAACTTACTCATTTGTCGAATGGTTTTATAAAGAGCTGAGCTGTTTCAAAAAAGGCTATAAGCCTGTTACTCAAATCCTAGAGGACGACAGCGGTAATCTCGTCACATCCAGAGCTGAAATTAAGAATATGTGGAAAGAATATTTTCAACACCTCCTTAACTGCCCCCCTCTAGATGCGCCGGCACACCCCAACAACAGTAGCGCCGATGATCCCGAAGTCACCCCTCCAAGCTTTGAAGAGGTTCACCAAGCCATTATGCATCTCAAGAACAACAAGGCTCCCGGCATTGATGGGCTCCCATCCGAAATCTGGAAGAACTGTGGTAGCACTGTCCAATCAAAAGTTTACGAGCTTTTGCTAAGGATATGGGAACTAGAAGAACAGCCACAAGAATGGAACGTAGGTGTTATCTGTCCTGTTCATAAAAAAGGCTCAAAAAAGAAGTGCGCAAACTACCGAGGAATTGCCTTACTCACAACAGCGTACAAAATTCTGTCCAACGTGCTGCTAAAGAGGCTGGAACCGTACGCCGAAAGAATCCTAGGGGACTACCAATGTGGTTTTCGAAGAAATCGCAGCACGACGGATCAGATCTTCTTGCTTAAGCAACTAATGCAAAAGAAGTGGGAGTACGCACAAAGCATTCACTCATTGTTTGTGGACTTCACAAAGGCCTATGACAGCATAGACAGAGGTACTCTATACTCCATTCTTATTCATTTTAACATCCCCAAAAAACTAGTTGCCATAATTACTGCAGCAACTAAAGAGAGCAGAATGCGAGTCAGAGTAGGGGGTGAGCTGTCTGAAGAATTCACGGTTATGACCGGCCTAAAGCAAGGGGATGCCCTATCGCCTGTGCTCTTCAATCTAGCCCTAGAATATGTTGTCCGGAAAGTTTTAGTGTTGGACATAGGGGTAGAGCTGAACGGCAGGCACAAGGTGGTGGGGTACGCAGATGACCTGGCGTTATTAGGGGAGAGCCGTGAACAGGTAGCGGAGGCAGCTAGTGTCCTGGAACGAGAGGCCTCTAGTTTAGGTCTCAGGATCAACCAGGCAAAAACTGAATACCTCCACATGAAACGTTACAAGAATACACGCATCCAGCGTGATAGTCTTCATGTTGGGGGTACCGTCTACCGTGGAGTTGAGAAGTTTCGGTACCTGGGATGCACTGTTACCGACACAAACACCAGAGAGGAGGAGATCAACATACGCATCCAAAACGCCCTGCGGTGCAGTGCAGCCCTCCACAAAGTGTTGGTGTCCAGGCTTCTCAGCAAACATACAAAGTTACGGATATATAAAACCGTTATACGGCCTATCCTAATGTATGGCTGTGAGGCCTGGTCCCTAACACTAAAAGAAGAAGGTCAGCTCCTGGTAGCAGAGAGAAAAGTTTTTCGCAAGATCCTGGGACCTATTCAGAGAGATGACGGCACCTGGAGGATCCGGAAAAATGCCGAGATCGAGGAGTTAGTGGCCGAACCCAATATCATCGGCGAAACGAAAGCGCACAGACTTCGCTGGTTCGGTCACCTACTCAGAATGGGAGAGGATCGGGCTGTCAAGAAGGCGTTCTTGGGACGACCGACTGGTAGCCGTCCAGTGGGTCGGCCCAGGTATCGCTGGGAAGACAGTGTGGCGGCGGATCTGCTTCAGCTTCGCGTCAGTAACTGGCAGGAAGCTGCACAGGATCGGGACAGGTGGCACGCTCTCGTTTCGGAGGCCAAGATTCTCTTTGGATCGCTGAGCCAAAATAGTTAGTTTAGTTAGTTTTTTTTAGTTAGTTTGTCGAATGGCGAACGTCCAGGCGCGACTCGCGTAATTCTCCAAGTGACCGTTGCTGGAGAAGACCGCGCTACGCAGGGTGCGCAGTGCGTACCACGTCGCGCGGTGTCAACAGTCGGAGACGAAGATCTAAGGGCCCATTTACTTACTCATCTGGCGAATGGCGAACGTCCTGGCGCGGCTCGCGTAGTCCGCCAAGCGATCGTTGCTCGAGAATGCAGCGCAACGCAGCGCACGCACCACGTCGCGCGGCGTCAATAGTCGGATACGATCGTCTGCAGACACATGGCATCAGTTAAAAAAAATGATTGGTCTTTTCTTTTGTATTATTCGCCATTTGGGCAGTACTAGATGTCTTACCCCAAATTAATTTGAATGAAAAGTCAACAACTTACTTTTAATCAAAACATTAATCTGAATTACAGATACAGAAGCACCAGTGGCATGTGAGTTTGGCATTTCGGCATCCTCAAGCGCCTCGATCGTTTGCCGCGCGCAATTTTAATTACCTGCCTATTATATGTATTAGGCAGAATACAAATTTCAATTATTGATGTACATGGTAGGGCTATTCTTGCACCATTCCACTATTCCGGGGTTAACCGGTTAAATCTGGAGTTACCATGGTTACCACTTACCAGTACAAATTGGCTCTATGTTAAGTGGGCCTTAATCATGAGAACTGCCTACCTCATTTATAATTGTGGGTTACTTACTAACCTGATATCACAAGACTGGTCAAGAATCGCATGTTGTTGAGCAGAACTCTTGTGGTGGGTATAATATAACAGCAGTCGCGACTTGTGCTACTGTCAGCCAACTCCCAAAAGCACTCAATGTCCATGTTCAACTCTCTTCCTTCACCATCAGTATGTGCCTTATGAAATGAATTGTTATTATATTACTTGTACATAAATACATCCCAGGTCAAATATATGCAGTGGCAGATTTTTCATCAGACCAAGTAGGCCCGGCCCTAGGGCAGCAAGATATTAGGGGTGGCATAATTGTGATAAAAAATTTGCTGATGATAACAAGAAATAACTCAAATTGTAGTCAATATGATGGGTGCTGAGACAGGGGCGACAAAAAGTAGAGCTTGTCTGTAAAAATAATATTTGAGAAAGCAATTTTTACCAACTGCCAACTGCACATAATATCAGAAAGCTTTACCTCCAACCATTCATCATTATCATCTGGATTTAGTTCATCTTTTGTGACAATAACTAATGCATCTTCCTTTTTCACTTCAGGTTTATCTGCAATTATAAAGACAAAGATCAAAGATTAAATATGTAATGCCAATACATTTCCAAATAAAAGCTCTGACAGAGTTAAATAAAAGATGAGCAAAAATGATTAATTTTGAGGTAAAAGTTTAACATTTAGAAATAAACAATAATTGAAAATTTTGATAATTATCTTACCGTTAGCTTCATGAGCATTAAGGTCCTGCCTTTTTCTGCTACTCAGTTTACTTCTTAGATCAGTATGTCCATTTAAATTATTTTTTACAGGTCTTCTATGCTTCACTTTATGCCATGGTTTAAAATGTTGATGCGGCTGTTGGTGGCTATAACTGTCGTGATTACTAGTACCTTCATATGGCAAATTCATACCAGTGCTTCCAGTGTTTAACTGGTTTAAAACTTGCAATCTATTACTCAAAGGCATTGATGTGTTTGGAAATTGTATGTTTTCTAGGCCACCATAAGTAAGTAACGGGTTCAAAGATGTTAGATGACCAAGGATGACTTGAGATCCTGTTGGTGTTCTTGTTACCCAAAAAGGTGGAACATTTATAGTATTTATCTGGCCAGGGTCTACTCCATATGTGCCACAAGCTGAATTGCCAAAAGGAGGTAATGTAAATGATTTAGCTGGAAACTGATTATTTATAATCTGTTTGTTGTAAATGTTTGGGGCAGGGTTGCCCTGTGTGACTGTTGGCTGTTTATGAGGTATTGGCTCCATTGGAGGCTCAGTTGGTTCATGACAGTCAAATGGAACCTTGTTTTTATCCACGATGGCAGTAAGATGTCCATTTTTCTGAAAATAAAGGAATATAATATAAAAAATATGTATTAATGATGGTATATTCCCATGTGTGCCCAGCCCATGTGTCCACCGTCATAAAAGAGGCGGGCACAGGAATGATTTGTATGTGGCGCCTATTCCCACCTGTGCCCAGGAGTGATGGATGGGAATACACCATTAATAATTGAATATTTTAGGAGAGTTTGACACAAATATAGATGCAATTTATTTTAATCATTGGACCCCTAGCTTTAGGGCCGTAGGTGACTGTGGAGCACACTTTGATAATAATGGAAGTGAATGTTTAAATAACCAAAGATAGATGTTTTAGATTCCTTAGTATAAACATGTTTAAAGCCAACATATCTCTTCATCTTAGTAAGTAAATAAGTCCAGTGTCGAATTCGGCTATATATGCAGAAAAAGTTCAAAATAACTTACGTCGGGATCTCGCCACTGCGCTTCACCTGTCAAGGTGTTAAAGTTATACAATAGTCCCGGGCGCTTTTGAGAGCGACAGACAATCCATCCGTTCTCATATGTTTTCGGGTTCGATTGGTTTGGGTCGGATTCCTCTGCCATGGTCTTAGAATGGTACTAACATAAATAACATAACTATCACACTGTCAACAAAAGCTACTAAAAACAAATTAATGATAACACAAATTTCCCACTTTTTTAAATACAAGTCTATGCAACCTACAGATGTTTCTGTAAGTATTCAATAAGGTTTTTTTCCGCACACTGCCAATAATTCATTTTATTGCATGCACAAAGAAAAGTGTCGAATACGCAGAAAGCGACAAAACGTTAATTTTGTTTGACTTGACAGTATAATGACAGCGTTTTACACAAAAATAAAACGCTAATTAAATAACTTACCCTATTCGGAACCTAATAATAATATTGAGAATGGCAACCCTGTTGTCGGTCGTATTGTCCTTTTCTAGCATATACGTCCCTCTCTCTCCCACACTCCCACCACACAGCAGTTTGCTTTTTGGCGGTTGTCGCAAAAACAAATTTCCAACTCATTGTCTCAAAATTATACATATTTACACCAGGCAGGATTAAAACTTTAGGTTCCGAATAGGGTAAGTTATTTAATTAGCGTTTTATTTTTGTGTAAAACGCTGTCATTAAACAACTGTACCGCTATTCGGAACCTAATAATAATATTGAGACGTGTTTGTTATCGCCTGGTGGTGGGAGGACGCCAAGCCAATGTGATTATACATGTACTTATTATGTATATGTAATATTATTATATTATGAGTGTTTAATTAATTATGCAGTACACCCTTTATTTTAACACCTGTGAGGAGAGAGGTATTTAGTAAAGCATACAATTTGATATTCCATTATATTATGATACTAACTTAACATTTTATATACGTACTTAATGTACTTATAAATGTTCAAAAAGAATAAGTGAGTCACCACAAGGGTGCTATACATAATTACTTAAATGTAGGTATGTGAAAACTAGGTAAAAGAAGATGTGATAAGTCAGTCTACTCTTCAAAGAGCATACAACATCTGTTATAAGGAGTAATGTAATTCAAGTATGAAAAGATAAAAATAATAAAGTACTAGAGTAGTTTTTATTTATAAGTCGCAATTATTATCAAATTTGATAATAATTATCTATAATAGTAAAGTAAGCAGTTGCAGGACTATAACAAGGACAGGACCTTTCTTATTTCCAGAATCCCTCGGGATTAGGTAGACGAATATTTTAATTATTCGTTATATCACTATCACCACAAACAGAGTTAATAAAATTAGGTACTTATTCAAATGTCATAGGGAATCACTAAATTTATTTAATGACTGTAAGCCATATACTTGGTTATAGGTTATAGTTATAGCTATAAAATGCATTTAACTCTTTTATATGCTTTACTAACGAGAACGCAAGTCACTGTACATACATAAATAAACCTTACTTAAAAGTGTGAAGGTTACTATGAGAGCTTAAGCCACAACACTCATTGTTCACTGCGCTGTGGCACTAGTTATGACGCTTTGTGGTGTTCTTGTGTAGAATTGCCACAGAACTTTATCAATAATATTTGCAGAGTCATTCTAATTAAATTCATGTTTAGCTATCATAACCTTAATTTTACTCAATAATTTGTATATATGTAGTAAGAGTAGTTTCTTAGTGGTTTACTTTATCTGGTGCCTACTGGTAGACATAAGCCTTAAAACTTTATTGGTTCTGACCGCTAAAGTGGCTTAATTTCTGTAAACTATTCATAGACATTGCTTAATTCTGAATATTCAGTGTGTAAATTATAAGGAATCAGATACTTAATTCGAAACCCTAGCTCATCGCATAGGTGCTTTTAACCGAAATACAAATTTATGTACTTATTTCGTGATTTTACATTATTTGCTGTGGGAAACCAGGGGGTTCCCGACCATTTGCCGGGCGCCTGTGGCCCCAAACCCAACAGCGCAGAGGCCCTTTAAGAGGGACCTATTTTATCCAATGCTAGAATCAACGCTTTGTCGAATCTATTAGATATTTAGGTATACTTATCCTCCTTATGAACTAAGGATAATTGTTACTTGTTTATATTTCAATAATAGCAAGATTGTAAATTATTTTATATTCTGAAATATAATATTACTTAATTTGGGCCAGTGTACTTTTGTATACTATATCTCTGGCCTACTACCTACTATATAGGTTAGTCTAATAACATCCCGCCTACTGGGAGGCAATATACAGAGTTCATGGATATATATTCACGATATCGCTAAGTGTGTGGATCTAGTTTTCCGACACTTGACTGCATGAAATTATTGTGTACATTTTTTACAGGTCTCGAGCAAGAAGGGTACCTATATATAGGTTGAGGTCCTTAACTTGTGGATTTGGTAATAGGAGCAAGACACAAACGGGGTGTAAATTAATTGATCCACCATGTTTCAAGAGATTCATGTGCATTGATGCCTTCAAGTTACACTGTACAGACAGACTATATAACTCTTTTGCAGAGTTTTGCCAACATATTATAATAAATGACTGCATTTGTTTGGGTGTACTTGTTCCACGACAAAAACATATTTATATATATTACAATGTATTTTTGAAAAGTACTCGCCTTTCAAAATAGCTTCGCCTTTTCGCAAGGCTTGCTGCTGTTTCACATTGTGCAAAGCAAACAGTATCGCAATGCTATAATTTTGTATAAATTGAGAACTAGAGGGTCATGCCCTAGACGTGTCGCCCAGAAGTTATACTAGAATCGTTCGTGCAAACCATTAAGTCACTGTTTATTAAAAACCTTATGACTGGGTACCTTACATTCCACGGTGGGTACATTTGTTAAACGTATAGTATCAAACTATGACGAATAATGATAAGTGAATTAAGTGATAACAATATTTGGTCCGTGCATAGAAGCACGTGCCTTTGAGATTAGTGCATGGGTAGTTTAAAATAAACTTAATCTGTGCATAGGAGCACTTACGATCAAGGTGGTTCGAATCCTCAAGGTTCACAAGGCAGACATAAGGATGTAAAATAAATCATTCATAAACGCCCCGTTAGGTCAGTTTTGTATATTTTTATTTCCAACATGCTTGTGCAGGACAATTTTCCTATATACCATGCCAGTCAGGGATATAATAATTAAATAGGTACCTAACCTTGGTTATGTCGTGTACCTACACAGGTAGGTACTCGTAAAAATGTTAACTGAAAGACTAGTGCTCTCGAGGCAAATATAATTTATATTAATTTCTAGTCTGTCATAGCAGGCATAGACTTCAAAGGTTTTTAGATATTCATAGGGCCGCTAAACGGAACCCTTTGTACACCTTGAGCAGGCTGTTTGTGCTCTTGTAATTTTATTTTCACACCATGAGTGATATTAAACATAGCTTATTTCAGAATTGAACCGTAAGCTATGTTGTGTCGTGAGCTTAAGTGAGCCTGATTTAATTAGAGTCCACAGATTATCTGGACCTTGGAGGATTGACCACACCTTATTCTAAATATCAATATTCTGTCTGGGCTTATGGTCGAATTTAGGTGACTAAATCTCTTAGTATTATCTATGCCACCAACGTTATGAGGCTTAGCGTCTCTAGACCACAATTTTATATTAGGGTGCAAAGATTTTTTCATCTTTAAAATAAAAATGAGTCGAGATAGGCCTGGAATCTTAGGTTATTTCATATCTATTATATTATAATTTTAGAAATGTTAATTATTCCAATTTTGAGTTTAGCCAATAGGGTGTCCGGGACCCTTAAAATAGATTGGTAAACAATAATGAAACCTCGAATAACGAAGCCTATTTCGACTGATTTTTACCCAGAACATTATTTTGTTAGAACCCTTTTCACTTGTCCTTTGTCCAAAAGGAGGTATTTACATATTCATCTTTGTTATATTTTTATGATTGTGGCCTACTCGCTCGCCTGTGTTATGACCATATCATTTAATTTCTGACATGCCTTGCGCAGGCTTATATATAGGTTGTAATATCATCATCAGTGACTTGACATCAGTTTGTGAATGAATCAAAGATTCTTTGGCACACCTTATGCAGGTGGAAACATGGCAGCCTTGCGCAGGCTTAAATAGGTACACAACATATTGGTTTCATCACAAATAACTTGACGTTAGTTTGTGACTGAATAAAAGATTCTCTTAGGCACACCTTACGCAGGTGGAACCATAACAGACATAGCTTAAGAATATCATTCAAATGAAGTTTATGTTTATGGGTAATATTCCCTTAAGTAGTTGCGAGTTCTTCGCTCGACAAGGGGAAAGGATTTACTTTAATAGGCACTTTTAGAAAGTGTCATTCACGGTGACGAGATTTGCCATAACTAAACTTTAACTCTACAGTTAGCGAATATAATTTGAAATTATGAAGCAAACCATGCGTCTTCGCCAATGAATCAATCTAAACATTCCCATATCGTTAATGCCCTTTCAAGTCACAGGCTTCCGATTTTACTTAAAACGTTTACAAGTGTAGGTACTATTTATGTAGGTAGGTAGGTAGGCTTAAAGAACCGTCTTGTATGTACCTATAGTTACATATAGAATGAATAATCAAGTTATTCAAATCCAAAATAATACAAGCACATATAGCAACTACATGCAAGAGTTCTTTTAAGCTGTTAGTACCTGTTATTTATTTAAAGAGATACCTATCTACCTACATTTTAACCTTTTTTTTTTTTTTTTTTTTCAATATCCTTAGATCTAGTTGGAGAGATATAAATTGATAGGGAGTGAAATACTTAAGGATTTCCATGTCATTCTTGCGCAGAGCCATGCTAATATCTCTCTTTATCTAGTCAGACTTAAGTTTACGTACTGCCGAAGTACTCACTTTCCACAAAAATAAATGCAATTCTTGCGATGTAGGTTTGTTCGTTACCTTGTGTCCCTCAGAGCGGAAATAGAAGCCCCGCGAAGCGGGGCTTCGTCGACTCCTAAGCGGGTATACATTATTTATCAGCAAGTTTATTACCAAAAAATTCATTTTGCAATATTATATTTATCCCGGAACGGGATAAACCGACAAGTTGCTGATAGATACTTGGACAGATAAACCCTACACGTCTATAAGCTTCTACCTTAATACGTAGGTTCTACGTAACACGTATTAACTATCCGATCCTTTCGTATTCGAAAACACAAATCACTTGAAAACTGAAGGGTATGCCTCCACACATCACCATTTAAGTGTTATACCTAATTTCAACAGTTATTATAGACACACAAAGATTTAAAGTAATAAGTAATAAGACTCAGAAGAGACTTAATGTAGGTATAATATTAATTAAATTTTAATGGTGACAAGTGCACGCTTTACCATCTCGATGTGTTTTCTACCATTATGTGTTTTAGTATTTTCATTAGCATAGCCACGGTGCGCGCAGGCAGCCTTTGAAAACTTACACATTACTATTCCGGATCGTTTTTATTTGCTAGATAGTTTAACGGACACTAAATTTAAATATTTATTTCGAACGGCAAAAGCCGTTAGAAACTGTTTTTCAATATAGTCAGCTAAACTGGGGTACAATTCAAAAACTCACCAGCAGTTTAGCTTCACGACCTTCCAGATGGAAAAACAGCAAGCCAATGAGTTGGAAATTTGTTTTTGCGACAACCGCCAAAAAGCAAACTGCTGTGTGGTGGGAGTGTGGGAGAGAGAGGGACGTATATGCTAGAAAAGGACAATACGACCGACAACAGGGTTGCCATTCTCAATATTATTATTAGGTTCCGAATAGCGGTACAGTTGTTTAATGTAATATTGCCATCTTTATAAAAAAAAAAGAAATAGTAACACATCATAGACCAATCATAGACACCAAGGGCCCAACCTTTTCTGTTCTCTTTCACGACGCAGCAACTAGTATCATTTCTCTCACCTCGCTCTTTTAAAATGCCGTTTGTCAAAAAAGGACAACCATACTGTTGACAAGACGGACTTCAAATCAAGTGTTGCCTTTCTTGATGCGCCCACCCTGTGTATGTGTGCGTAAAAGCGTATATGTGTGCTCTTTTAGGGATGTGAAAAGTCGATTTTAATCATGTTATATATCGATAAACGCTACACAGCGGAACGAAATAGCGATTAATTGAAGCTTCAATATCTTCGTTAAACATAAACATTATTGAAATGCTAATGGATAATGAATATATTATAATATAATAATATAATTCAATTATTGCGGAACACCTATTTTAGGAGGTATTTATGTATTTTAATTAAATATCTGAACTTTGCCTTGGTTCCCTGCTGGGGCGTGACTATAAAATTGTGATCTGATAACCACAATAAAGAATAAAAGCGTTTTTGGTCATTTTAGGTATCGTTAAGCCTTTGAAGTTAAATTAAAATTGCAAGAAATGTCGATAGTTTATCGATATGACTTTATCGACATGGCTACAGCAACGTGGGCCGCATTGTTAATCGTACACTAAACAAAAGTGGCAACAGTGACAGCTCGCTGAGACTACGTCTTTATATATTATAAGTCTATGATAGACACTATTATCTTTGACGAGCATGAATCTATACATAGACATAATATATATATAGACGTAGTCTCAGCGAGCTGTCACTGTTGCCACTTTTGTTTAGTGTACGATTAACAATGAGGCCCACGTTGCTGTAGCCATGTCGATAAAGTCATATCGATAAACTATCGACATTTCTTGCAATTTTAATTTTACTTCAAAGGCTTAACGATACCTAAAATGACCAAAAACGCTTTTATTCTTTAATGTGGTTATCAGATCACAATTTTATAGTCACGCCCCAGCAGGGAACCAAGGGAAAGTTCAGATATTTAATTAAAATACATAAATACCTCCTAAAATAGGTGTTCCGCAATAATTGAATTATATTATTATATTATAATATATTCATTATCCATTAGCATTTCAATAATGTTTATGTTTAACGAAGATATTGAAGCTTCAATTAATCGCTATTTCGTTCCGCTGTGTAGCGTTTATCGATATATAACATGATTAAAATCGACTTTTCACATCCCTAAAAGAGCACACATATACGCTTTTATGCACACATACACAGGGTGGGCGCATCAAGAAAGGCAACACTTGATTTGAAGTCCGCCTTGTCAACAGTATGGTTGTCCTTTTTTGACAAACGGCATTTTAAAAGAGCGAGGTGAGAGAAATGATACTAGTTGCTGCGTCGTGAAAGAGAACAGAAAAGGTTGGGCCCTTGAATCTATAGTTTGTCAAAGACCTGTCTCATTATTTAATCATAGGCAGAGAGAATCATACTATCTTTGTCTTAGACTAGTACCTAAAAGAAAAGGATGAGTGATGAATTGGTGTTCTTGCATCCGCACCTCATTTTATCGGTAATATAGGTCGTTATCGGCGAGCCAAATTGGCGTTTGCGTCCGCACGTCCTGATTCGATCGGGCAATTTAATCAGATTGGTGAAAAATTGACTAGTCTGGGTACGCCTTAATTTTCTGATCAAATCGATCGATTTGATTATCCCGTCTAGACTGGCCTTGTGATATCCATAGATGTGATATCTCGTGCGGAGTGTGTAGCGAGCTTGAGGGCCTACCGCGAACCACGTTCGACGTGTTCCCTCCCTGTCACACTTACGTACTAATTTACAAGTGCGACAGAGAGGCAAATGTCGTCACATTAAAAAACATATAATTAAAAAAAATGCTCCCAAATGCGAATACTTACTATTATAGCGTCACAAATTGGTGTTCTTGCGCTAGCGTCCATATATATAGTTGGTCAAGCAGATTTAGTCAGTAGAAAAAGGCGGCAAATTTGAAAAATGTAGGCGCGAAGGGATATCGACTCATAGAAAATTTGAATTTCGCGCCTTTTTTAACTGACAAGATTTGCTTGACCATCTATAGCTGGTCAAGCTAATCTTGTCAATAAAAAAAGGCGCGAAATTCAAATTGTCTATGGGAAGATATCCCTTCGCGCCTACATTTTTCAAATTTGCCGCCTTTTTCTACTGACAAGATCTGCTTGATCAAGTATAATTTTATTGCCGCATTCAGCGTCGGCTCTGTTTCACGAAATATCAGCACTTTTTTCTAGAAATTTTAACTATAGCCGGTCAAACAACATTGTCAGTGGATAAAGGCGTGAAATTCAAATTTTCTATGGGATTGCAACCAATCGCGCCTTCATTTTTTTAAATTTGCCGATTGTTTCTTACCGAGAGAAATGGCAGTGTGGTTAAATAAATTTTACTTATCAATTACATGAAAACAAAAAGAAGGCAACAAGGCAGAAACTTTATTAAATTTGTACATTTGAGGTAATTGATTATTAAATAGTAAACACAACACAGTCAAAATAAATATGCATTCACTAAAAACCCTAGAAAAAACTTTTTATATAAGTAATTAATAAAATAGACCTATTAAAAAGTATAATACAAAAAAAGCCTAACAATAATAATTTAAATGCATGGTAGGTAGGTAATCTACTAATAATTCCTGCTATACCTAGGTAAAGACACAATCTATGAATTTATGTAGATAGAAGTTTATTATTATTCATTTAAACTAGAAAAAGATTTGAGCTATTGGAAATGCTTCATGATACTTATATCTTAAAATAAACAAATTTATTGTCATAGACTGAATGCGCTTATTACTTATAATTATACTTACACCTAAGAAATCATTTCTTTGTAATTTTAAAGAGTAAAATATCTGGGCTTCTATAATTTTTGTGTTGTTCTTCTTCAGGTATCTGTTCCACATTAAAGATGTCATTAAGTTTTTCAAAAAACTTTTTCCATAACCTCTTTTGTATTTCAGAATCTCGAAGCTCTTGAGTCAAATACATTGTGGGTTTCTTTGTCAAGGTGTTGGTGAAGCATTGTAAGGTCTGTACCAGAGGATCTATTGCCTGTAATAAAACACAAACATTTTAAGCCTGCCATATGCAAAAAAAATGACCTGATTCAAGCAAATTATGAACATAACTGTTTTGAATGATTCACGGTTAGTTTCACAAGACTTACATCAACCGGGATACAATAGGTAATCATGGACAATATCCCGGTCCATATAAGCCTTATGAACTGTTTCACTGAATGCCGGAATGTAAAAAAACGATAATATTAAATCCAACCAACAAGTCTACCTCTTCATAATAAACACAGTCTGCGAGTACAATCATATCAAATTCTTCTTTAAGTATTTGGGATGTACTGTCACCCCACACCAAAGACTCTGCTATGGCATACCCTCCCATACTGGAAATTTTTGACTTATTTTCATTTATGTTCATTCGCAGCAACGGCAGTGCTTCAGGTAAATCTGTAAGAGTCACTTGGGCGCTAAAAACAAAATTAATTTAATTAACTAAGTAAGAGTCTAATTGGATTCCGACTAAGTTAATTATATTTGGTAATTACCCTAGAGTTGCAGCTGTTAGACCAACAACCCCTAAACCTGACCCAAGTTCTAATACTCTAATGCCACTTAAGAACTCAGGTTTATTCTGGCACATTGTTTCGAGATACTTTGCTAAAACTAAAGATGCATCCCATACAACACAATTCACATCTCCTTCAATTTTTTGATAAATTTTTAGGGTTTTTAAGCACACCTCAATATCAATTTCACGAGGAAACAGGTCATTTGATTGAAAACTTGATCTTCTGTGAGACATTTCTAAAAATATGTCCGATATTACTTTAGAATTTTGTAAATAATTTGAAAACTCTGCTTTATTTATTACCAAAATAAACAATGACGCAAAACGCACAAAATCAAACTCTCCAATAAAAAAATTGATGTAAGTAAAGACTAAAGATAAGATCAGATGACACTGATAATAATGACAATTCTTATGACAGTAATGACATGACAATTCTTATGACAGTAATGACATGACAATGACAGCTACGACGACTATTCGAGTTATAAAAAGAAAAGCTATCTCACTTTACTGTTGCACCAACATAATAAAAACAGTTGAATATAGTCACACGTTATGTGTCTGGCAAGACCTAAATCATATGACAGTCTGCCCATTGTAGAGGAAAGATTTTTCAGTCGATAAAAATGGCTGTGAAAATGGTCGTTTTCTGGTGTTCCCTTGTCCTCTTTATAGTCGGTGAGTAAAGAAAACTAAATTTTCATTTAAGGTATTTGTTGTTATATTACGTTTGTTTATAATTATTCTGATTTCAGGCTCTAATGCCGCTGGGGAATTCGACGTGATTCACAGCCCTAAATCCCTAAGCTTTTTTGGATCCAGTAAGATACCTGAAAGTCTCTTGAAAGAAGTGTTTTCCGCTGCTTTAGGACTATCGGTTGAAGAGGTAGGTAATCATCTTTACGAAACGTATAGTTAACCCACCCTAAAGGCCAACCCAAACCAAAAGGCTGTTTGGAAGAGGTCGCTCTTTAGACATAAGGGCGCCTGGTTGTTACCTAATTATATTTGTCTTTTTAATTTCTGTTAACCATTTACATTTTCCTGGTGCTAAATATGTGGTATAGTTACTTAATAAACATGAATTCCCCGTGCTCTTTTTCAGGGTACTGAATGGGATGGCATGACCATTCTTGATCCATTCACTTTACCTGAAGCTGTAGTAGAAGTGTATGTAGATGGAGTTCCCAGCCTCGGAGAGACTGTAAGTGTTTTTTTGTTATATTCTTACACTGCTAGACCTTGACCCTTAAATGCATTATGCAGGAACTACCCTACAGAACTATGTATCATATTCTCATTTTATTTTTAATGTGATCAATTGAACCATTAATCAGTTGTTATCCCTTTGGTACAGAACGCTCCAATGTGTACACCTAGATTTTATTTACCTAAAATTTATATCTGATTTATTCTGTAAATTCAAGACAGACATTGTTTTTAGTGTACTCTGGTAAATTGACATCTATGTGTACACATGTTATTTGTTATTTTCCACATGCAAAATGCAAATAAATATACAAAATTGTTAAGTAATTGAATTGTACCTTGTAAACTTTAGCATAAAATAAAGGCCATTATTAATTTGTTATTGACAATATTCATATTAGATCTAATCCAAGTCCATAGTTTACATTTGTTGTTAAGTATTAATTTTTAATTTATTAAATTCTAGATTGAGAGTAAATCAAATGCCTTCCCGTTGACTGTGGACGAATATGAACCAGATACTTTTGAAGCAGTTCGGCACAGGATTCAGCAGCGCTACAGCAATGGACGCAGTAGGCTCCTCAAGATCAAGCTTACTGATGTGAATCAGGTTTGTATCTAAACACTATCCCCCTTATTCATAAAACTTTACGGGCCTGATTTAGTTAAATTATGTTTTATCCCTTTCTTACAAATACATAAGTCAAAATGACAGATAAGGACAAACGATTATTAGCTAATTGAGGTTTATAGTGCGTTTATGAATAAGAGGGTATATATCCACAAATTTTAATCTAGTTAATTTGTGAAGTGGGTCTAATTTCATTTGTTGTATAATATTGTGATTTGTTAGAAAATTAATGCTGTTTTGTATTAGTTATTTAAGAAAGGTAATAATGATATTCTCAACTGTCGATCATATGCATGTTATAAAGCAACTTATAGAGAAATGCCAAGAATACGGAAAGGCTTTGTACATTGCATTTGTGGACTATAGCAAAGCATTCGATTCAATCAACCATGGTTCGCTTTGGAAAGCTCTAATCCGGCAAGGAGTGCCAAAAAAATACATACGCTTGATTAAAAACATATATTCGAATAGCACAGCACAAATAAAATTAGAAACACTTGGCGAAGAGTTTCCAATAGCTAGGGGGGTAAGACAAGGAGACCCATTGTCACCTAAACTATTCTCTGCCTTACTGGAGGATATATTCAGAGACCTTCAATGGATACACTTGGCATAAATATCAACGGCTGGACACTTAACCACTTGAGGTTTGCTGACGATTTAGTCCTGGTAACTGACAACGCTCAGACGCTCCAACACATGCTGCAACAGCTGACAGAGGCAAGCAGAATAGTCGGACTTACCATAAATAAATCAAAAACGAACATAATGACAAACAGAGAAGAAAGGCCCATAATCGAACGAGCGAGCGAAGCGAAGCGAAGTTCTTACATTCGACTTGGATCAAGCGGCTGGCTAGCGGCACGTCCCGGCATTTCGATGTTTTTAAGCTGAAATGTCAGAAGATAGTTTGATACTCAAGAACTTAAGTAAATTTGTTCTAATTTAAATGAAATTGGGTAAACGTGTAGTTGAGGGCATTATATTTTAGTCATTAAATTTTGAGCAGGCTCGAAAAAGAGGTTATTGAGCTAGAAGAGCTTAAAATGCTAAAAAGCCATTTGTGAGGGGTCTAGCTATTCTGGCTGGTCATTTTTATTGAAAGAAAATATGTATGGTATGGTCGAGTTTGGTAATGAAAGTGCTCGGTTTGTTACACATTTATAATATTGTCTTTTTAATTTTAGATTTTTTTCAAAAATGAAGTCTATTTTGGAATCCAAGATGGCGGCCATGCACTATGTCATAAAAGTCGTCATGGATGTCGTTTTATAGGCTTTAGGGGGCGCAGATTTCGAAAATGATAACCATTTTGGATTCCAAAATGGCGACCATATACTATGTCATAAAAGTCGTCATGGATGTCGTATTTATAGGTTTTGGGGGCGCTGATTTCGAAAACGATGACCATTTTGGAATCCAAGATGGCGGCCATGCACTATGTCATAAAAATCGTCATGGATGTCGTTTTTTAGGTTTTGGGGGGCGCAGATTTCGAAAATGATGATTATTTTGAAATCCAACATGGCGGCCATCATGCACTATGTCATAAAAATCGTCATGGGTGTCGTCTTATAGGTTTTAGGGGGCAAAGATTTCGAAAACGATGACCATTTCGAATTTCAAAATGGCGGCCATGCACTGTGTCATAAAAGTCGTAATGGATGTCGTTTTATATGTTTTTGGGGGCGCAGATTTCAGAAATGATGACCATTTTGGATTCCAAAATGGCGGCCATGCACTATGTCATAAAAGTCGTCATGGATGTCGTTTTATAGGTTTTAGGGGGCGCAGATTTCGAAAATGATGACTATTTTGGAATCCAACATGGCGGCCATGCACCATGTCATAAAAGTCGTCATGGATGTCGTTTTATAGGTTTTAGGGGGCCCCGATTTCGAAAATGATGACCATTTTGGATTCCAACTTGGCGGCCATACACTATGTCATAAAAGTCGTCATGGATGTCGTTTTATAGGTTTTGGTGGGGCGAAGATTTCGGAAATGATGTCTATTTCGGATTCCAAAATGGCGGCCATGCACTATGTTATAAAAGTCGTCATATATGTCGTTTTATAGGTTTTAGGGGGCGCAGATTTAGAAAATGATGACCATTTTGGAATCCAACATGGCGGCCATGCACTATGTCATAAAAGTCGTCATGGATGTCGTTTTATAGGTTTTAGGGGGCCCCGATTTCGAAAATGATGACCATTTTGGATTCCAACTTGGCGGCCATACACTATGTCATAAAAGTCGTCATGGATGTCGTTTTATAGGTTTTGGGGGGGCGAAGATTTCGGAAATGATGACTATTTCGGATTCCAAAATGGCGGCCATGCACTATGTTATAAAAGTCGTCATATATGTCGTTTTATAGGTTTTAGGGGGCGCAGATTTAGAAAATGATGACCATTTTGGAATCCAACATGGCGGCCATGCACTATGTCATAAAAGTCGTCTAGGATGTCGTTTTATAGGTTTTAGGGGGCCCCGATTTCGAAAATGATGACCTTGTTGAATTACAAAATGGCGGCCATGCACTATGTGATAAAAGTCGTCATGGATGTCGTTTTATAGGTTTTGGGGGGCGCAGATTTCGAAAATGATGACCATTTTGGATTGCAAAATGGCGGCCATGCACGATGTCATAAAAGTCGTTTTTTAGGTTTTAGGGGGCACAGATTTCGAAAATGATGACCATATTGGATTCCAAAATGGCGGCCATGCACTATATCATAAAAGTCGTCATGGATGTCGTTTTATAGGTTTTGGGGGGCGCAGATTTCGAAAATAATGATTACTTTGGAATCCAAGATGGCGGCCATGCACTATGTCATAAAAGTCGTCATGGATATCGTTTTATATGTTTTAGGGGGCGCAGATTTCGAAAATGATGACTATTTTGGAATCCAAGATGGCGCCCATGCACTATGTCATAAAAGTCGTCATGGATGTCGCTTTGTAGGTTGTAGGGGGCCCTGATTTCGAAAATGATGGTCATTTTGGAATCCATAATGCAGTCATCATGGATGTCGTTATATTGGTCATGATCGTCATTTTCGAAATCTGTACACCTGTTTCAAATAAGGTATAGGTAGATCCATCCTAGTAAGTCAACAACATCTATATCTACTATCGAATTGTACTTTTGATAGTAGTAGTACGAAATGTAATCTGAAAGGAGTCAAATAATATATTCCTGTAATGAGGAATCTACATTGATTCCAATTACTAGTAATTGTAGTATTCGAAAATTAATTCCTGATTCCTCAAATGGATAGTACTTCGGTATGGTAAGATTACAAAGTAATCTGGGAATCGGTAATCAGATTACAAAGTAATTTTAAGTAATCGTGGAATCAGGAATCAATTACGAAATGCCCATCTCGGACTAAGTAGCACTGCATTCAATTGATCTTTTTGGGGAACCGCGAGTTCACAGTTCGGGGCGAACTACTAGTAGTAGATAATGAAAATATCGAATATGTACAGAACTATACTTATCTAGGACAAATTATATCATTCAGAGACCAGACAACTTTAGAAATAGAGAGAAGAGTATCAAGTGCTTGGAAAAGATTCTGGTCGCTTAAGGAGATACTTAAAAGTAATCACTTTCCAATGTCAGCTAAGAAAAAAGTTTTCAACTTGTGTATCCTCCCATGTATAACCTATGGCTGCCAAACTTGGGCACTGACTCAGAAACATCTCCAAAAGCTTAGAACCTGCCAAAGAGGAATAGAAAGAAGTATGATGAACATCACATTAAAAGATCGTAAAAGAGCAGATGAAATAAGAGCAAAAACGAAAATAGAAGACGTAATCAAGAAAGTAAGAAAGTTAAAATGGCAATGGACAGGCCATATGACACGGGATAGTAAGGAAAAATGGACCAAAATAATGACAGACTGGCAACCACGAGACGGTAACAGAAAAAGAGGTAGACCAATTAAAAGATGGATGGATGACATCAAGTCGATAGGGGGCGCCACCTGGACCAGAAAAGCCATTGATAGAAAGGAATGGAAGCAGCTGGGAGAGGCCTATGTGTCAGATGACACGCTGAACACTAATCCGGTGAATACGATGTGTTAGTTTTTAAGTAAATTTGTTTATATATTTTTTGTAATACTGTTTTAGTTTTTGGCAATAAAAGGCTATTATGATTATGAATAATGATAAACAATTGTGAGAGTTTGTTTGAAAATATATTATACAAATTTATATAACATGGCTGCTATGATCATTTATTTAAAATACTATAGAAATATTTGAAATTAATGGCTATGATATTAAAGAGTTCCAGCAAATTATAAAATAAATAAAATAAAATAAAATAGCCTTTTATTTCTTGCAATTATGACATTTTAGAATAGTTTTTAAAGTTAATATTTAGCAAGAACCCCGTCTTCGCAGGTGAAGGCCTCCTCCAGAGTTTTCCACTCATCTCTATCTTGAGCTATTTGCATCCAGTTTTGACCAGCGATATTTTTTATTTCGTCTTCCCATCTAGTCACAGGTTTTCCTATACCCCGTTTTCCTAGTGGCCCTTTCCATGACGTCACATTTTTTGTCCAACGCTGGTCCGGTATCCGTGATACATGTCCCGCCCACTTCCATTTCAGTTGTTTGGCGTGTCTAAGCGCGTCTTTGGCCTTTGTTAAGTTTCTTATCTTTGTATGTCTTATTTTTTGGATTTTTTTGATGCCGACCATACTACGCCTCCACTCCAGCAAATTATAAGTAGTTAATTGTACAGTTATTATAAATGGCCAATTTGGATTGAGGAAACTGTTTTTTTTAAATGGTTTGAACTTTACTATAACATCATTAACATGTAAGTATATAATATTCATAGTCATATTTCAATGTAAGTTTTTGACTCTATCATTTTTATTTTTTCAGTTGTCATCAGGGGTGTTCGCAGACGTCAAAGTACCCAAGGTTCTCAAGCTGTCCCTGAGCCACTTGAAATACTCAGTGGAAGAAGACAGTGCTTTCCTAAATGAGCTTGCAGCATTGAAGGCTATCACTGAAAAGGTACTTTGGTACTTATACTATGGTGACCTTATATATGGGGGATTTTTGGAGTTAGAGTGTAAATCGCCTAAAACTCTTAATGAAATATTTTTATTTACAGATTAATTCCGGTATCGTCTCAGGAGACAACATCGTCGATTTTTACAACTTCCGCTTCCAATCGCTGCACGACTTGTCCGACTTCCACGGCCCCAACTCTTTACAAGTCAAGGAAGCCAAAAAGCTTTTAGGTAAGGTTTACAGCCTTTACTATGCATTTTATTTTAAGAACTACATGGGTAATACGTTTTTGGCAAAAATTTCATTTTTTTTTATCGCTGACTGTACTTTTCTTACGACAGACAACTAATACTCATCGAGACAATTCTAAAAACCCCTAACACAAATAGGTTGCGTTGTTTCATCACAGAGTTCCTATGGCCACCTCCCGTCTCCATCATCAGATCGGCTCGATGGTACCATAATATTGCATTGTCATCCGTTTTATACATGCATGCAAAATTTCAGCTCAATCGGAAACCGGGAAGCGGATCAAATTTAACTTGCAAGATTTGATTACCGAACGACAGACAACGGGACAGGTGAAACTAAATAAAAGCATGTAAAAAAGCATTTCGGTGTGTTTCTGTTAAGGGTCGGCTATCTCGGAGCTGAGCTCGGCGTTCGCGAAGGCGTACGACGGCGCGGTGCTGGTGGCGGCCGTGGCCACCGACGTCGCGCACACGCGCCGCACCGTGCGCGCCGCCGCCGCGCCCGGCGCGCCCGCGCAGCAACAGCGCTCGCTGGTATGTCCAACACTACACACGTTTAAAAAAATGGCTGTCTGTAAAGTCGGTTTACGGACGATAATTTTGCGTGATAACGTCATAAGAAAACATTACCATTACATTACGAAAATTTACGATGGAGATCCGTTCACAACGTTACCATGGAGATTTGTCCACCACGTGACACTTTTTCGTGCATGCTACCGGTGTTCATCGATTTATAAGACGTTATCACGTCAAAAAAGTTAACTAAACACAATGTACCAATAATTAAAGTTTCGCCAAACTGTAAAACTGTTTGTTAGCGTTGCGCTCCAACTAAAATAACGATAGTGCCTTGGTACCATATATCGACAATACAGCTGTTGGCCTGTCCAACAATAAACCCTATTTCGACGCAATAAGCGAGTTCGCGCTAAACGGATCGACACTTCCCATACAACCATTTCCAGTCGCCGTTACGACGCGGTGTAGACACATCTTGTGTCGACACCGTCTGTTTCGGTCACAATTCCAGTCGCAGAGTCGTCGCCGTGTCGACACAGTTACCAGAAATGGGGAAGGGTCGACACATGACACAAAGTGACATAAAGTGTGGTCGCCGTGTGCACACATTGTTACTAGTTTGCGACTACTTTATGCCAAAATCATTCGTTCATTCGTTCATTTTGTTCCTGTCAAATGGAAACTGTCAGATGGAAAAATAGTTAAATAAAAATAAGTGACATTAATACGCCATCTCTAAAACGGATTACAAGACGTAATTATATATTGTTTGCATTTATATTACAATAGGACTTAAATTATTATGGGGAATTAAACTGCTCGAGTGATTTGATAAACTAAGTGTAATATAATCAACGCGCCACCACATTGTTTTAGTTTAGCCGGAAATGAAATTGTTTACTTCTCAGTGCCTGTGTTCATAAATATATTATTATTACTTAAATAACAGAAATAACGCTTTACATACTACGAAACTTGTTAATTATGATGTATACATATGGTTTAAGGCTGAGAAATATTGCAGTCACAAAGTAGTCGCAAATGTTTCGACTTTGTGTCGACTCTGTGTAGACACATGACACGCGCTGTCAAAAGTAATAACAAAGTTACTGGATTTGCAAAATGGCTCCTTGTGTTCATTTGTTTTCAGATATTCTCAAAGTGTAAAAATGCCGTGGTCAGAGATGGGACTTAATAGATTAACAACTGTTTATTCGACTAATTAATGGAATAAAAAAAGTTAATCCTCAAATTTTAATCGCGATTAGTTTAGTCGACCTAACATAGATTTAAATTGAATTAATCTGAATATTAATCGAATAAATTATCGATTAAATCTCGGTTGGAAGTTGACAGGGGGCCATTTTTGTACGTAAAAATAATAGAAATGTCTTGCATGCAGATGGTAGCCAAACACTGTCATAAAAGTCGAGATGGGTCGGATGGGGTAGGTGGGATGGATGGGATGGGTCGGGATGGGTGGGGCTAAAAGTCGTCATGGATGTCGTTTTATAGGTTTTAGGGGGCCCCGATTTAGAAAATGATGACCATTTTGAAATCCAGAATGGCGGCCATGCACTATGTCATAAAAGTCGTCATGGGTGTCGTTTATAGGTTTTGGGGGCCGCAGATTTAGAAAATGATGACCATTTTGGATTCCAAAATGGTGGCCATGCACTATGTCATAAAAGTCGTCATGGGTGTCGTTTTATAGGTTTTAGGGGGCGCAGATTTCGAAAACGATGACCATTTTGGATTCCAAGATGGCGGCCATGCACTATGTCATAAAAGTCGTCATGGATGTCGTTTTATAGGTTTTAGGGGGCCCCGCTTTCGAAAATGATGACCATTTTGGAATCCAGAATGGCGGCCATGCACTATGTCATAAAAGTCGTCATGGGTGTCGTTTTATAGGTTTTAGGAGGCGCAGATTTCGAAAACGATGACCATTTTGGATTCCAAGATGGCGGCCATGCACTATGTCATAAAAGTCGTCATGGATGTCGTTTTATAGGTTTTAGGGGGCCCCGCTTTCGAAAATGATGACCATTTTGGAATCCAGAATGGCGGCCATGCATATGTCATAAAAGTCGTCATGGGTATCGTTTTATAGGTTTTGGGGGGCGCAGATTTAGAAAATGATGACCATTTTGGATTCCAAAATGGCGGCCATGCAATATGTCATAAAAGTCGTCATGGATGTCGTTTTATAGGTTTTAGGGGACGCAGATTTAGAAAATGATGGCCATTTTGGAATCCAAAATAGCGGCCATGCACTATGTCATAAAAGTTGTCATGGGTGTCGTTTTATAGGTTTTAGGAGGCCCTGATTTCGAAAATGATGACCATTTTGGAATCCAAAATGGCGGCCATGCACTATGTCATAAAAGTTGTCATGGGTGTCGTTTTATAGGTTTTAGGGGCCCTAATTTCGAAAATGATAACCATTTTGGAATCCAAAATGGCGGCCATGCAGTATGTCATAAAAGTCGTCATGGCTGTCGTTTTATAGGTTTTAGGGAGCGCAGATTTCGAAAATAATAACTATTTTGGAACAAATGAAGCAGTGGTGGCCGAGTAGATATGACGTCTGACTTTTAATCCGGAGGTCGGGGGTTCAAATCCTGGCTCGTACCAATGAGTTTTTCGGAACTTATGTACGAAATATCATTTGATATTTACCACTAGCTTTTCGGTGAAGGAAAACATCGTGAGGAAACCTGCATACATCTGCGAAGAAATTCAAAGGTGTATGTGAAGTCCCCAATCCGCAGTGGGCTAGCGTGGGGACTATATAGCCCAAGCCCTCTCGCGCATGAGAGGAGGCCTGTGCTCAGCAGTGGGACGTATATAGGCTGAAATGATGATGATGATGAACTATTTTGGAATCCAAGATGGCGGCCATGCACTATGTTAAAAGTCGACATGGATGTCGTTTTATTGGTCATGGTCATCATTTTCGAAATCTGCTCTTCCTAACACCTATAAATCAACATCTATGTCGGCTTATATGACAAAGTGCGCGGCAGACATCTTGGAATCCAAAATGGTCATCATTTTCGAATTCTGCACTCCCTAAAACCTATAAAACGATATCCATGACGACTTTTATGACAAAGTGCACGGCACACATCTTGGATTCCAAACTGGTCATCATTTTCGAAATCGGCATTTCCTAAAACCTATAAGACGATATTCATGATTACTTTTATGACAAAATACGTAGCCGCCATCTTGGATTATAAAATGATCATCGTTTTCGAATTCTGCACTCCCTAAAACCTATAAATGGACATCCGTGACGACGCAAGTTATCTTTATTTTCAGATCTAACAAATTGCTACAGAATACAAAGGACAAAAAAAGAAGCGAGGAGGTAATGAAACAAGCAAAAATACAGATGATTCATCGATAGACTAGACAAAAATATTCAAAATCGTTCTCCTTCTTGATGCGACTGGCAAATCATATTACTTTTTGGCAACCGGGTTTTTTAACCTAATCAGACCCTGCTGAATCCGAATTTGCCGGTTGCTCGATCGAAATCTTGACCGGAAGTGAGATATTTGACATTAAAGGTCCCTTTTTTTGGTTTTTCGTAAATAACTCTTAAACGGTGGCGCATAGCAAAAAATGTTCTATTACATAAGTAATCTACATAAAATTGCCTACAAGAAAGATTCAGTACAATTTTTCGCTAGGATCAATATTCAAAGAGATTTCAACGCGGGAAATTTAATTATAATCACTTCTAAGGTCCCGTTTTTTAGGTTTTCGTAAATAACTCATAAACGGTGACAATATCAAAAAATGTTGTGAGACTTAAATAATCTACACAAAATTTTGAATAAGAAAGATTCAGTACACTTTTCGCAGGGATCAATATTTAAAAAGATAATAAAGAGGGAAAGTTAATTATGATAAATTCTAAGGTTCCTTGTTTTTATTTTTTCGTTAATAATTTGAAAAGTATGACTCATAGCAAAAAAAATCTTATACATAAATAATAGACGTAAAATTTCCTACAAGAAACATTTAGAACACTTTTCGCTAGGATCAATATTTAAAAAGGCAAAGCAGCGGGTAAGTTAATTATAATCATATTTAAAGTCCCTTTTTAGTTTTTTGTAAATAACTCGTAAACGGTGTCCCATAGCAAAATAGGTTTTTAAGAACAAATTATCTACATAAAATTTCCTCCAAAAAACATCTAGAACACTTTTCTCTAGGATCAATATTACAAGCGATATTAAAGGAAGAAAGTTAATTACAATCAGTTCACAGGTCACTTTTTTTTAGTTTTTCGTAAATAACTCGTAAACGGTGGCCCGTTGCAAAACAATATTCTACATAAATACTAAACATAAAATTGTCCACAAAAAAGGTTCTGTACACTTTTTCGCTACGATCAATATTTAAAGAGGTATTAAAGGGGGTAAGTTAATTATATTCAATTTCCAGGTCCCTATTTTTAGGTTTTCGTCTATATAGGTAAAGAACTATTTTATTTTATTTTATTTTAAAAATGTAGACCCAGTATTTTTGGAGATAAAGGCCAGACCATCACCCCGATGGTAATTTTTTGTATTTTAATGTTTTATTTTGGGGGGAGGGGCTTTATCTCCGAAACTATTGGGTCTTAAATTTTGAAAAAATATACAGAATAGAACCTCTATATGACAGGAAAACCTATTAGAATTATGCAGTCAAGCGCGAGTCGGGCATTACTTAGTTTTTGAACCGATCCCGACGGGTTTTTTAAAGGCAATCACTCGCGTTTCACATATACAAAACACATTGTTAAAAATTGGGTAATGCACGGAACCCTTGCAACGCGAGTCCGACTCGCGCTTGGCCGGCTTATTTTCATTTTGAGGTACAGAACCCTAAAAAGAGAAAAGTGTTCCATATGTTTTTCGTAGAAAATTTTATATCGATTATTTATTTACAAGAACATTAAGAACTTATTTTGCTATGAGCCTTATTTTACGAGTCATTTACGAAAACCTAAAAATGGACCTGAAAATTGATTATAATTAACTTACCCCCTTTAATACCTCTTTGAATATTGATCGTAGCGAAAAAGTGTACAGAACCTTTTTTGTGGACAATTTTATGTTTAGTATTTATGTAGAATATTGTTTTGCAACGGGCCACCGTTTACGAGTTATTTACGAAACTCTAAAAAAAAGTGACCTGTGAACTGATTGTAATTAACTTTCTTCCTATAATATCGCTTGAAATATTGATCCTAGAGAAAAGTGTTCTAGATGTTTTTTGGAGGAAATTTTATGTAGATAATTTGTTCTTAAAAACCTATTTTGTTATGGGACACCGTTTACGAGTTATTTACAAAAAACTAAAAAGGGACTTTAAAATTGATTATAATTAACTTACCCGCTGCTTTGTCTTTTTAAATATTGATCCTAGCGAAAAGTGTTCTAAATATTTCTTGTAGGAAATTTTACGTTTATTATTTATGTATAAGATTTTTTTTGCTATGAGTCATACTTTTCAAATTATTAACGAAAAAATAAAAACAAGGAACCTTAGAATTTATTATAATTAACTTTCCCTCTTTATTATCTTTTTAAATATTGATCCCTGCGAAAAGTGTACTGAATCTTTTTTATTTACAATTTTGTGTAGATTATTAAAGTCTAACAACATTTTTTGATATTGACCACCGTTTATGAGTTATTTACGAAAACCTAAAAAACGGGACCTTAGAAGTGATTATAATTAAATTTCCCGCGTTGAAATCTCTTTGAATATTGATCCTAGCGAAAAATTGTACCGAATGTTTCTTGTAGGTAATTTTATGCAGATTACTTATGTAATAGAACATTTTTTGCTATGCGCCACCGTTTAAGAGTTATTTACGAAAAACGAAAAAAAGGGACCTTTAATGTCAAACGTTTTTATGAAAAATATGACCAGTCTACGACGCAATTGGATGCTTCTTAAATTGTGTCCTGATTTTTTTGTCATAAAAGTTTTTATTTTTCACATATTACTCTCACAAGTTCCGTGACATTTCGACCTTGTAATTTTTTAAGTAAATGTTTTTGTTTATCTATGAGGATCTCACTAGAATAATATAATCAAGGTATGTTTATATTTGATGATTGAAATAGTAATGCAAAAAATAAAATATATTTGTGTCTTATATTCCTGCCGAAGACTTTTATTTTTCCTTTTCCTTCTACACAAGTTTGGCCAAGTAATAAGAATTTAGGGCTCTCAATTTTATTTTGACTTCTACAACAGTAAAGCTACGAGGCCATGTTTGGTATCGTTTTCGTATAATTCGCAGTACCAAATTTAGTTATGGTATCACATTGACACCATTCCAAAGTAAAAACATATAAACTTATTAAACTACTTTCTTTTAAACTCCTCTTCACGCTTAAACTGCTGAACAGTTTTAATTTAAATTTAGTACACATATATTTTGAGTCCCGAGACAGGACATAATAAGCTATCTCAAAAATCATCCTTTAAAGGTGTGAAATGAGGTGTAGGGGGGAATTCAGAATTGACTTCTTGAAGTTAATACTGTTTAAGTTTAGGTTTGAAGTCATGTTTTTTTATCATTTTTAACTAAATCAAAGATGTAGACCATCCCAAATTTAATATAAATCGGTTCAGCGGTTATCGATTTCCCGTACAAATTTCCACGCCACTTTTCACACCTTCAAAAGATGATTTTGCTTATAAGATCTATCCTATGTCCTGTTCCGGGACGCAAACTATTTCTATACCAAACTTCAACGAAATCGGTTCAGCGGTTAAGCGTCAAGAGGAGTTTAAAAAAAAACCGGCCTAATGCAAGTCGGACTCGCGTATTAAGGGTTCCGTACATTAAGTCCGACTCGCGCTTGACTGCACATTTCTAATAGGTTTTCCTGTCATCTATAGGTAAAGAACTATTTTGTGTATTCAGACGGACAGACATACAGACGCACGAGTGATCCTATAAGGATTCCGTTTTTTGCTTTTGAGGTACGGAACCCTAAAAAGATTTTTTTTAATTTTGTGGAATGGTGTCAATGTGACACCTTAAATGGATTCAGCAACCCAGATTTATACGAAAACGATACCATACACGGCCTAGCACCTTCACTGATTTAGATATATCAAGATAAAATTGAGAGCCTAGCTAAATAAACTTTCAAGAGCGGATATCTCAAAAACTATTCAACATATCGAAAAAATTTACGGAATAAACTTGTAACAAATTAAATTAACTTTCATTTTGTATAAGTGGCCATGTCGCTAAGATGCATAGTTTCCGAGATATAATCGAAAAACCGGAAAATGGGACCTTCAAAGCCCCCTCTCTTCCCCCCGCTCAAGGGCTACGGCCGGGGAATTTTGATATGTTCACCTCCTAACTTGTCCAAACCAAGTTACGGAGTCAAAAATTGTGTTCCGAGCATTTCCCTCTACAACTTTTTGGAGCATATTCGTTGGTTGACCTAAGTAGCTTATTGCATTTCTTTAAAAACTTTTCTGTAAAAGGTAGGTAGGTAGGTAAAAGGTTGACGGGTGTTGGGTGTTTATCAAGGCCTGTTCACTTCCTAAGAAAGTTATGTCCCCAAATAATTGCGCATGTGTGCGCCTGAAGCTTCTATGTGTGCGTTGGCCTCTGAGAAAAAGTTGCGATTAATAAAAATAAAACCATTTTTCTACAGCAACATTGCTCCCAACTCTGATTTAAATTATCACGAATTTTATACATAATTAATCATAAAACGGGACTTAAAACGCTTAAAACTTAATTACACGCGATTAAGTTTCATAATGAATATTTGCTTCCAAAATGTCTTTATCAATGTTCATAAAATATATGGAGGGTAGGTACGTCTACCCACCATGATAAAAAAATATATTTGTCAATGACTCTGTCCAACTGCTGTGGTTAAAGTTCATAACGAACATTTTATTTATTAAATCTTTAAATAATAAATACAACGTAGCGGTACAACCACTTAAGACTGTAAGTCTGTACCTACATAGATTACAGCAATGCACAATTGCACATAGAAAATGTGCTAAATGCGGAGCAACGGCTGTTGAAGCCGCCAGAGTGAAATTTATACAGCTTTAGTGGGTTCAGAAGGAACCGAGTCATAACGCATCTGGAAAGCGTATTAATTAACCGTGAAGAAATGTATGAATACAAGTTAGAAATCTGTGTAAAATACCGTGTGTAAAGTGTAGTGTATCTGTGTGTAAAGTGTAATAGGTAGGCATGCCTAATGTTATTTGTATAATACTGAAAACTTTGTGAATGCGCTTTATTAATGTCTATTTTTATTAAGTTGTCAGGGTTTAATTTTCAGTGTATATTTCTATATGTAAAACATAATACAATGTTATAAACATAAATATGCATTTTATTTAAATCAATAGATAATACCACAAACAAGGGGTAATATTTGCATCTTTCATATATTTCGTGATATGAAGATAACAAATATGTTTATCAACATAATTACTATATACCTATAATACCAATACCCGCCAGGCTAAACCGGTTGTTAACTTTAGTTCCATTGGTACACATCGAGGGCGCCAGTAGTATAAACGTATAAACGGTTGGGGACATTTTTTTGTATGGAGTTACCGTTCTTCTCCTAGTGAGTATTATATTCTTTGGTGTTTATATAGTTTTGGTCGATTATTATCATTTGCATCGCCCATGATGACTTACTAGAATTACGAGCACACGAGACACTAATAGTAGTTTGACAAACCTTGGTTTTCAAGAGCTATTTTATACTGACCTTTGCTGTCACAAATTTGCTGTCAGATTTAGTCGCAAACCGCACGCAAAGTGCACACAAATGTGTCGACACCTTGTTACGGAAAAGTGTACACACGGCGACGACACTTTGTTTCGAAACAATTCTAGACACATTGTGTGGACTCTGTTACGACACATCTGACATTTAGTTACCACTTTGATGATTCTGCGACTGGAATGGTTATATGGGTTGTTATACCTACGATTAAATAAGATATTTGAGTCAAAGAGCTACAAGCGTCCAAACGAAGCAATCTAGATAGCTTAACTTTACTCACTCATGCACTGTTAGTGTTTGAAAATGGAGACCTAGGCTCTCCGAAACATGTCGCGCGAGTGACTAAAAAATTGAGTGAAACCGTAAAATCTTCCGGTATTATTTTTGCGCGAGGGAAACGTTTTTTTTTTTAGAGGGGAAATGCTTTACGCATACCACCCGGCGCGGGGACGGGCCAGGATGGTTATGTGGGACTCCCTGTTGTGGGCTAATGAGACCCCAGGTTTACCCACTAAAACCCCTCTGTTGCCGCCTCGCTGCTATATGGCGAGGTCCCAGGAACGCCGAAGTACTCTTCCGCAACCTCGCCAGCGTATACGTTTGGCCTAGGCCAAGCATATTAAAAAAAACAGAAACAAAATATTTAACCCGCGCGCCGCAGCTTAATAATTATTACTCTTATTAAAAGGTGGCAAATATATTTTGGTTATTGATGTGTAATAGAAACTTGCAAGACAAAAGAGAGGCATCCGTGATGGTGAAGAAGGTGCCCCTCCGGCCCCCCCTGAACCTGAAGCCGGGGTCGCCGAGGCACAAGGCGAAGGCGCAGCGCCACCGGAAGAGCCTATAAAGCCGGATGCCGCTAGTGTTAGTGAAACACCGTTTAGGCCGCGGACTTGATGCAAGTGGTACGACGCCATATTTGTCGTTTCATGTGAGAATTTCTGTTTTTAACCTCCGACGCAAAAGACGTCAATATGTTTGACGCTGTCTGTCTGTGGCATCGTAGCTCTCTTACAGAATGGCCGACTTTAATGCCGTGATTTTGCGTTAAAGCACTGGCTGTGTGTTATCCAACCTCGACACTGGCGGAATCATCAAGCCCTGATGGAGCCATAATACACAAAAATTGATTGATTTTGCGTTAAAGCTAGTTTTCTTGAAATTGTACCAGCAGTTTGAAGAGATTCAGCTCTTTTCCAAATAATGTAATGTAAGGCATTATTGGCATATGTAAACAGGATTTTGTTGCCGTAGGGTTGCCGTGGGAGTTTTTTTATTTAGTAGTTGTCCCCATGATTTTTTTACGTTGTTGACAATGACAAAGAATCTTTAAAGAGTGGGATAGTCCTGAACAGATTCCCAAGATCCTTGCTGAATCTATTACTTTTTTATTAGGACTATAAAAAGATATCGTAGAAAAACAGAAACTTCTCAAGTCCAACCACAAGTATAGCGTCGTGACACTGTGCAGCGGTCAGTTCTATAGTCGAAGTATCGTAAGAATTTATTTTTGACAGTTTGTGAATTTACCCATATAAGACTATAAGGCTATCACTTAATGGCCTCTTACGCTTAGTCGGTAGTAACCCTGCCTACGAAGCTGGAGTTTCTGGGTTCGAATCCCGGTAAGGGCACTTATATTTGTGTGTTGATTACCAACATTTCCTCCTGAGTTTATGGATGTTATCTATGGATAAGTCACCGTAAAATTGTAAACACTCGTCAGTTTATAATCTCGCTAGTTAAATTATTAGTGTCCGACCGAAGGTTCGGTTTCGGTTTCGGCCAGTTTCGGCCAAAAAATCATGTTTCGGCCGTAGTTTCGGTTTCGGCCAAAATACGGCCGAACCTTTCGGCCGGGCCGAAACTTACGAAATGGTACTTCGGACAAAGACCAAAAGTTGGGGAATAAGTAGGACAACAATATTAATATCTAGGTACATATACTAATTCATGTATAGGTGGTATAGGTACATAATTTAATTGGTTTATTATAAAACATAATTCCACTAGTGAGGGCGCCACGCCACTGGACGGTCGACTCAGTCTTAAGAGGCTGTCAATACCTATAACGCGCACACTGTCTAATTGTATCGGAGTGAATGAGATAGCACTGTCGCACGTAGCCGTTGGCCGAGTATCCGCTCGGCCCGAGTCGAACGATGTCTTTTTCGCTCTTATTCAATCACTTATTCAGTCATTTTCCTATCTACCTCTAATGACAAATTTTAAGCGAGGCTAAAGGTTACGCTCAACTAGTGCTGCAAAGTTGATTTTCTCAATAGTTAATATTTTGCGAGGTCAGACAGCTGACTATTGATTAAAACGAAGAAAAAACCCTTAAAAGTGCCCCCAGTACAGTTTTTCATACGAATGCTCAACCTTAGCCTCACTTTTTACCTCAATTTACCATTGGTTTGTGTTCCACATGTTCTCTACTTCAGCTTAGCCTTTGGCCTCGCTGCGCCATGCTCAGCCTGCGGTCTCGTTTTTTAATACAATGGACATTGGTTGGAGTCTGTGCTCAACTACTTATTTTGAAGCCTGAAGCACGGCTTTGACTTCGCCTCACTGGGGCACTTCGGACTTTTAGGCCCAGGTGAAGATCGGTACCCGGCCTTGCGATATTATTAACAAAAAATTTCGCGCTCGCTGCGCTCGCGTTTTTGGTTGACCCTGTATCTACATGTTAGCTTGACTGGTGAATGAATAGAGTTACACCAAGAAAATTCTGCAATGATTTTGATAGCACACGCAGTGCAACTAGTGCAAATGTTATTTATACGTCTTATTTCATAGAAGTTTTGACGTTTAAAATAACACTTGCATTGCGTGTGTTATCAAAATCGTTGCAGAATTATCTTGGTCTAACTCTAGTAATTTTCTTAAAAAACTGCTTAAGTAACATAAATTTCAAGGACATTGGGTGTTGAAAGCCCCATAATATGTGTGTAAAAGCGGTTTTATGACATTTTTTCAACGATTCTAACAAGTCTACAAAAGTTTCGGTTTCGGTTTCGGCCGAAACTAGAGCCAAAGCCGAACATTCGGTTTCGGTTTCGGCAAAAAAACATGTTTCGGTCGGACACTATAAATTATAAACTGTCGGCAGTTAGATTACAAACTAACCTAGTCTAAGTTAGATTATAAACTAACAGGTGCACAATCTTACGGTGTCAGATATATATCGTCGCCCAGTATCCATAGTACACCTTCGCTTAGTTTAGGGCTAGGTTGATCTGTGTAAAATTGTCCACAATATAAGGATCAATTCATAGCCATCAAAAATCTAATAAAAATCTATTCTTACGGCACTCCGACTAGGTATAGCCCGGTGTAGAGTCGCGAAATTATTAACCTAAGGAATTCGTCATAGAAATTTACTTCTTCTGTTATTGACAGAAGGTTTTAATTACATTGATGATTTTCTTGGGTTGGACTCTTTTCCCTAATTGCGTCTGGTAGTAGTTAGGATAGAGTACCTAGTTAAGTGATTCTCTTTAGATATTATATAAACATATTGGTATTTAGGATTTTATAGATTGCGATAATTTTACAGTTGGATAATAGTATGGGTGTAGTCTCCTAGAAGTAGCTATATAAATAGACTATATCTAGAATCAGTTGTTTAGGTAGGTTTATATACATGATAATAATTGATAATGGTCAAATTAATTATTGGGTTTTTATGCCGGTAAGATTTATTACAGATATTTTCTTTATTTGTGCCTAAAAATAACTGCATTCTCGTTGCGGGGAGGTTTTGGGATTATACTGAGCAACTTTTATTATGGGATGAACCCCGAAAACAGAAATGCAGTTATTTTTTAGCCACCGTGTATGTATATCATCATTAATTATCACCTAGTACCTACCCACAACACTAGCCTTATTGAGCTTACTGTGAGACTAGGTTGATGTAAAATTGTCCAATATTTATATACTATTTCAGAGTACTGAAGACAGCTACTCCGAAGACTACTCTGCCATCTTCAACATAATTCTGTGGTTCGGCCTCGTGTTCGCCTTCTCCCTGGTGGCCATCGTGTACGCCATCATGGACATGGACCCCGGCAGGGACTCCATCATCTACCGCATGACTAGCACCAGAATGAAGAAGGATAATTAGATCCTTACATACATCTTGTTGTTAGTTCGTGTATTGTGAACTTACTGTTATTAACCGCCGAAAAGAATTCATAATATTGTAACTCTGGTAATTTATTTAAAGCGTCATCTAGTGTTGAATGTCAAGGCGGTTAAAAGGTTAATGAAATCTGCCACACAAATTTTGTTACTCAACTTATATATGCAGTTCTACGATCATAAAAGGGTTAAGTTCCTACCAACACACTTGATCCTTGTTGCTGAAATGTTCTTGTTTCTTAACAAATAATTGTTATTTGTACAAAATAAGTATAACTTAGAGTTATATTAGAGTTAAAAGTAAAAACTTGAAAGGAATTTTATTTATTTGCGAATAGTTGTAAATATAAATCCTAATTGTTTTCGTGCTATATTTATTGGAATTTGACGTTGTATTTGTCGTATTATGATTTGTTAGGTACCTCTCTTAATTTTTTTTTCAAACAGTATTAAATTTACACATGAAACTTGTTGCTGCGTTTGTCCTTGTTCGTGAAATAAATATATACATTCCTCCTAAAATGGTATTTTTCTTTTCAAAACGTGGTTATTCCTTAATAGTTTTGTTAGTCTACTTAAGTGATATCCAGAATAGGCTACTTTCCTACTAGTCAAATCAGCTTCTTTTTTAGAACTGTCTAAACGATTTGCTAATATGGAATTTATATGAAAACGAATGTAGAGACGTCACGATCAACTCACGTACTTTTTATATTTCAATCCAAGTTATTAAATAGAAATTGTGCTTAAAAATAACTGACGTCTATGTTTTTCTAATAATTAACTGGTGCTTTATTTCGTTCACAATGTGAAATCATTTATTTTAAGTAGAGGAAACATCCCTATTATAATGAATGAAAATAACAGGTCACTGATGTCAAATATCCATGCATTTTACAATACTTGATTCTGGCTCAGTTAATGAATAATATCGTATTAAAATTAGCCTATGATTGGGTTAGTTATAAAATCTATGAAAAAGCAGTATTGATTAAATTTGCAGCTTGGGACCTATTATAGTATAGGGGTTTGGTTTAAGGAAGATGTATGTAAAAAATTGATTACGTAATACAAATTTGAAATGATCTGTATATATAACGCGAGTGATAACTTGATAAGAACGAACCGCCTCGCGAGGAAGATGCTGCGCAGCTCGGTCGGTGGAGACGTAAACCCCGCTTCGGAAATATGGTTTGCGGTAGGTCCTCTGACTAATTAAGTTGCTTTGTGTATTGCTTTGTTAATTAGCTACTGGCAAAAAGAACCTCTTATTATGTCCTCCTTATGGCGAAGAAATAAATAAAACAGCCTGAATTGTTAATATAAAATTTTAATTCATTGATAATACAATGATGATTAGGCACTTATTATAATAATATAAAAAATCTTAAGTAAGCAATTCATATATGTCGGATTAAACATTTGGTAGCACAAATAAATTATATTTAATATTAATAAAAACATTGCATAAAGGCACTTTTTCGTTTAGTAGTCAACTCATAATAAGAAAATTATGTGGAACACTTTTTACTACTTCTTAAGGCACATAGTTTTATTAATACTACCCCATTTAGGGGTTGAAATTAACAAGGTAGTTGGAATGGCTGTCACTGATCATGCCTTTAGCTCAATATATTACACCTAATGGGCGTTAGCATGTCAAGCACTGGTACGTACACCTTATACACAGACAAAACATCCTCCAGACTGAGCATAGTCGCGCTACCACCTCTGCCACGTATACGGTAATTTTACTCCATGTTCGAGTCGAAAGTGTCTTTGTGTGACGTCTGTGTCTTTGAACGGTCCAATCACGGCACGGGACTTCGCTCACCTCGTCCCGCGCACCCCCGCATTTTTGGCATCATCGGTTGCATGAAATAATTGCTCTAAACTCGGTCTAGAGGATTTCATGACCTTATATAAAATATTTTTTGCAATTTTGAATTTGGAACATTCTTTTATTCCTTTATAGTTCAAAACTCGATTTTAATTTGTTCTTTTTAAAGAAACTCGGGACTTAGGAGGCTAAGGGCCAGTTGCACCAACCACATTTAACGGACTGACTAACGTCAATCAGCAGTGTAGTATGAAACTTCCCATACAATAAAATTAAGTGAACGCTTTAATGGTGACAAACGGTAACGGTTTGGTGCATCCGACCCTAAAATAAATTGATTTATTAACATTTTGGTAAAATTGCCTGACAATAACTTTTCAAGATTCCCATAAGCTTATTACAATATTACATGCGACCTAGTTTTTACTTACATTACATGATGGTCCAAAAATTCCAAATTAACTTACATTAGGCTTTACTTAGCATTGACATTACAAAATTATTAATATTTAAAAATACTACCAACCATTATTTGGTTAAAGTTAAAACTATGTTGTTAATAAATAAAAAGATTCATTGTGGTTTACGAGCATAAACATCAAACATTTAGAACATGGTACGCTTAGGCACTGGTCCCACCGCGAGCTAGTAAGCTATGAGCTATCGGCTATAAACACGAACAAAAGATAAGCACTCCCGTGTAAATAAAAGAGACACGGCGATATTTATAGTTACTCGCCCAGCGGTGAGCTATAAATATCGCCGTGTCTCTTTTATTTACACGGGAGTGCTTATCTTTTGTTCGTGTTTATAGCCGATAGCTCATAGCTTACTAGCTCGCGGTGGGACCAGTGCCTTAATACAACATTACAACATTTAAAGGCGCGCCTTATTTCATGGACCGCTTTATTGATTTATACGTAGGTCACTACAGTAACTGTAAATAGATGGTGTAAACAGACACGTTTAAAACATTTATTAATACTATTTATTAACACAACTGAGAACGTGAATAAGTTACTTCATTAATGACACAAATAAAATACCTAACAATACAGAATTTTAGGTTTTAACCTTTTCACCGCCACAAAAGTATTACAGCAACAATTGAAATTTAATCTCATACACTCCCTACAGGGGTTATAGGTGTAATAAAAAAGAAGGAATAAGTGACCATTTTGTGTACAAGTGTGTCCTTCATGTGTTCAAGGATGATTAATAATTTCTGCAAATAATCTATCTAGCCCCAAACTATGTTGACACATTAGATAGACGACTGCAAACCACATGACGATAACAAATAATATCTGAAAGTCTGATCACACAAACCTCCTTACTTTGAGAACTCCTGGGATAAACTATAATTTAAAATTATACATATGTGAGTGAGGGTAGGTCAGTGTGTTTAGAGAGTGGTGACATGGGTGTCTAGCGGCGCGGCGTGTAGTTTTCGCTGCGACTATCATCTGCAAAGTTGATTGCGGCCAATGACGAAATATTATACATATGTGAGTAAGTCAGTGTGTTTACTTTAGATAGTGGTGAGATGGGTGTCTAGCGGCGCGGCGTGTAGTGGTGCGCGCGGCGCAGACGGCGGCGCAGCTCCTGCGGGAGCTTCTCGTAGCAGCGGCGGCACGCGGGCCGCTCGTCGTACTCGTAGAACTTGCTGCGCGTGCTCAGCGGCGCGTCGCACACGGCGCACGCGAAGTGGTGCACGCACCACGCCTTGTTCAGCGCCGTGAATACTGGGGACAGAGGCACTAGTGAGCCTACGCTGCACATGTACACTCAGAATCGATTTAGGGCCAGTTGCACCAACCACATTTGACAGACTGATCAACGTCAGCCGGTGCGCGCCGGCGATTTACTATGAAACTTTCCGTACATAAAATTTAGCAAACTCTTTAACGATACGAACAGTTTGGTGCAACCGACCCGTAGTGACGGCCATAATGATATGGCAGAGCCATACATACCCATGTTAACACATTTGAAAATAAGGTGACTGGTTTAGAATGCCTCAAGGTAAAGCTTAAATTAATTTTCGGTCGAACATGATTTTTGCCTATGCCGAAACTGAGACCCCGTCGAACACTAACAAAAATACAGTTTCGTCGCGGCGCGGCTGAAACGTTCAGCAATTTTTTGATTAAAACCGAACCTTCGGCTGGGCCTGAACTACGCTGATAAATAAATAATAAATGACTGACCATCTCCGGCGATGACCTGGTTGCAGACGTAGCACAGATTGCCGAACAGCTGGTGGTAGTGCTGCTCGCAGTACGCGAGGCCCTTCTTCTCGTAGTGCCGGTGCCCGTGGAACGGCTTCTCGCATTTAGCGCACACGAAATGCTGAAATCATTACGTCGGCGTCATATAACATATAATATATGTATAACATATAAGTCTGTAAGGTATTTGTAATATGGGCCTTGTTGACTGATTTAAATAAATATAAATAAAGTAGGGGGTGAATTAACTTTTTTGTGTTGTTATTCTGTCCCGTTGTCTATGGGACATTACGGTTCGTTAGAAGAAATGTTGAATCTTTTATTTTCTCTTTGTGCATTTTATTTCTTATATGTGTTAAAATTTTGTTATTGTAGAATATGTATTTCTATGAATAAATAGAACAGTATATATTCAGTTTAGTTAGTTTTTTTTTCAAAGTAGTTAGGATATAATATATGTGTGCTTAAAATCTTGTAACTTTGAACCCATTCTCGTTATCTAATTGAATTGAAATTTAGCATCTCCAATTCTGATGACAATGCAATACGCTAAGATGGATTTGATGATGCAGGCCAAAGGAACTTTGGGATAAAAAAAACGCAAAGATGTTGAGTTTAGGCTCATTAAGTCATTATAAAGGTCTCGAAGAGTAGGTACTCGATAGGCATGTAAAGGAGAGGAAGTTAAGTCAGCAATAAAAGATTGTATACCGAATAATAAACAATTTTCAGTTATTTTTTAGTAACATACCTCAACATGCCAATGTTTCCCGAGGGCGGTGACGATCCTTTCCTCGATGGGGCGGCGGCATGCGCCGCAAATCGGGATGCCCATCTTGTCGTGGCAGCGAAGGCAGAACAGGTTGTTCTGGAACAAATAGAAGTAATAATCTCACCAATTTACAGCAGGACTTGGGCCTATTGATAATATTGTCTATTACATTAATGTTTTTGTTCGGGTCGAATTAATCAGCTTGAATTAAATATTTCCAATCATCCAGTTGCCAAATGGCTTAAAAGTGCATTGTTAACCAGCCCGTTACCGGTGGACATAAAGGTGGTGCCCATTTTACACTTCGTCACTCCTGAACAAGTTTATACTGTGGCATTAGGGGCCACGTAGTTATACATGAATAGTGCCCTAGCATTAAGGTATGCAGCTTCCAAACCGGAGGTTTTGGCCTTGCTGATATCGTAAGTAAAGCGTAAAAATAACCGCGTAATAAATGTTGTTGCAAAAAGCGAATTTTGAACTTCTTTGTAATGCAACTGGGAAAACGCTAACATATTAGATAAAGTAGTGAACTACTAACCACATCGTTGGCCGCGTAGCCCGGGCGGTTCTTGACCTCGCGCGCCGTGTGGTCGAGCTCGACCCCGCACGTGGCGCACGTGAAGTGGTACCCGTGCCACACCTCGCCGCGGTAACGCAGCGGCTCGCCGTCGATCACACCACTGTTGGAATAAACGATTCTATGTTATTTTTACTAATACTAAGTGAAAGAAAGAATATAAAACACTGTGTTACATTTTGGTGCCGTGACCAGGACACTTATCTTATTTTATTGTTATCGGAGGCCCTTGGTGACACACTTCGACCCATAGGGATCTTTTGTGCAATTACCCCCTAGAGAAGATTCGTCAACTACTCAAGAGCTTTTCCATGTGTCGGATGATGGAGCTCATGGGTAGTGTTTTAAAGTCCTTGGTTCCAGATATCCTGCTCCAAAGTTCTTCATTCTTTGTCTGGCGAGGGCGTGACATTAAGTGTTTTACTGTCTCTTCTTCTTCGCCATACATACGACAATCGGTGTTGTCAGAGTGTTCCTTCTTGGCCAGAATTCCTTTGACCCCGTAATGGCCAGTAAACACCCCCATTATGATTTGGAGTTGTGACCAGGACACTTAGAGCCATAGCTACCGATTCTTACGGCTTCCGGTTCCACTATTTGAAAAATAGCCGATGGACAAGTTGTAGGTAATTTATCCTGTTTTATGTTAATAATGTAAACAAAAGTGTGTGTGTGTGTGTGTGTGCAAGTGAGAGAGGGAGAGAAACAGAGTGTGTGTGTGGTTGTAGTTGTAGTGTTTTGGGGGGATTGGTGGGTTGTCAACTTACTGGCACTTGTGGCACATGTAGTTCTGCAAGCCGTCGGCCTTGATGCGCGCGTTGCAGGCGTGGCACAGCGCGCGGCCCGCGTGCTTGATGAAGCCGGCGTCCGCCAGCTCCGTGCTGCACTCCGCGCAGCGGAAGCAGGCCGGGTGCCAGTTGGCGTTCATTGCCTTGATCACTCGTCCGATCACGAACTCGCCTGTTCAATTATTTTAAAGATTTCTTCAAAAAATTATAAATAAAATTAAATATCAGACAGATTAACCAACAGAAAATAAATGAGATATTGTTATAAATTGAAAGAGATACCTACAGAGTTCTATCGAGTAAAAAATATTATTGAGAAGGCATAGCATAGAGCTATATAAATTAAAGTAACTTTACATGATAAAAAGTATAGGTGTGATTTATACGACAATGCTGGATTTGAGTGTAATAAGGATAATTGTAGGTAATTAAAAGGCAACAAATGCCTGTTCACTTACCGCATTTGCCGCAGCACGGGGCAAAAAGCACCTGAAAGTCTTGTTCGCAGTATTTACGGCCCTCAAACTCGTAAAACACTCCATCAGGGAACATCCGGAAGCATTGGGCACATCTAAAATAATATCAACAAATAAATTGACTTCCACTACTCAACAAGTTTGCCATTTTCCACAAACATTCCTTGGAAATCCATTACGCTGTATGTATACATAAAACTTGAACACGCATAGGCTATTTAAAGATGCAACCATTATAATTTTATAAAGCTAATGCTATGCTAATGCTTTTTTTACATAATTGTAACAATGATAAATTGGCATTCTTTAACATGCGTTAGAAAGAACTCTTTAACATGGTGTTATACCACTAGAAACCCTTGGTAAACTATTATGTTTCATAACTGCTGTGTTATAGCACCTTTATTCTCAGAAGTTGGGATTAAATACATACACAAAACAGTTTGTATGCCAGAGTTCTCCATTGGAGTTGACGATCTTCTCGTTGGGCTCAAACCCATCGCCGCAACGAGTGCAGTACATATTCTCCAGTGACATAGTTGCAATTCTGTAAAAACAAATGTGTTACTAGTAAAGTACTTAGGGATACTTGTGAATAAAAATTAAGGGAACAGTAGGCCTAGCACATGATTGGCACGACAGTATCATGTGGCGAGATAGACTACCCATCTTTATCTATGTTAATTAAAGAGGGACGGGTAGTCTTATCTCGCCGCGAGATACTTTCATGCGCGATAATCATGTGCTCGCCTGGCTGTCTAAACAAAATTCGGAACATCAATTTTATGCAGTTATTCATGGTGATGAATGATGTAATGATAAAGTAGAGCTAATGTTACTTGTTGCTCAGAAATAGAGCATAAAACATTACACAAGTAGTCATTTAACAAAAAAAAAGTGTCCATAGGTAAAACTGGTTGTACATGATTAGCTATATTTTTTAGTAACTGCTAATTTTCCAGTATTAACAGCCTTAAATGTTTTCTATGCCTCCCTTTTGCGTGCACGACCACAGATAAGATATTCACTTGATTTTTGACAACCCTAAATAGCCGAAAGGGATAGAGCCATATATTAGAAAGGGCCAGCATGATTCAACCCTGAACAGCTGTCAAACTTCGTTTTTGTAGGAAGTTTCCTTTCTGTACGGTAGTACTATTAATTATTCTGTGGAACTGTGGGAAAACAATGTGTAGCTTCAATATTAGCATTAAATAAAAAATACAACAGATCATGCACAATGAACAACCACAATTGAGGAGACTCTTCTAATTTATCATTTATTATTTGAGCAGAGTTTAATATATGGAATAGCCATAATAATAATTTAATGAAAATAGCATAAATACATTGGTATCTGGGATAAAAAAGTATTAATGTTGGTTAATAGAAATATAGCATTTCCTATAATATTAACTTAAGTTTTGTTTTTTGCACAAGGTGTCTACAAGAGTTGTTTGTACAAGGTTATCAAAAAACAATAAGTTACCATGAGCTGGAAGACTAAATTATTTTAATTTTCTGGATATTAATACTTTCTGATGGATTTATTTATATGACCACCAAGATGACCTAAGACTTAAGTACAGTTACTCACATCCCCTCAAGAGGAAAACATGCTACAAAATTCCTGTATGTATGTATTAGGGAAAACCAATTAAAACATTAGGTAAGTACTCTTAATGTAGCTATATATAAATGTTAAATAGTCTAAATTGATGGATGTGGAATGTTATTTTCTTAGTTAGTTGTAGTAAGTAATGAAAGTAAAAAACAACTGAAGTTATTATCTAAATAATTAAGAACAATTCAATGGATATCTTTCTTTTTTTTAAATTAATGATCATGTGTAGGTTGTATGGCCTTACGCTAACTATTAGCAGTGCTAATGAGATGTCAGTGCTAGTTAGCATTATAAACCACTCCCACATAAGCAGGTGGTTCTTACCCTGGCATTTTAAACCTCTTATTGTTCACTAAAAACAAAATTAAAGATGTCGCTGGCTAATTTCTCTGCAGAAAAAAAGAACTGTTTTCATAATTAGGTCTCAATTAAGCATATATCATGGAAAACTAAACAAACTCCCTAAATGATGTAATGCAAACAAAAATAGAACACTTGTACTCACTGAATGAAATTGTTACAGATGAGATGAGAAGGCGGTAAACTAACACCTGATAAACGTGTTTCCAGATATACTAACTTTCAGTAAAGTTAATTGAACGTACATAAATTATAAATAACAAGAACTTATCAATAAATTCCTAAGAAACTAGTCTAGCCATACGTGTGAACAGCCCATCGACACCCCATACTTTGATAATTTAAGAACGTACTTGTTACCAACATTGAGGCATAGAAATAATCTTATCGAATTAAAATGACTGCTGTTGCATTTTGGTGGCACATACCATACTTGCTTTTAACATAGACGTATTATACTTACTTTTCTTTAGGTTGGTATGATTGGTAGTAAAGTAAAACGTCAAACGTCATTTGAATTGTCGTGAACGTGTTAATACGTGGTTATTTTTTATTGTAATTTTGGTAAAATAACTTTAGCTGTTATTTAAATGGGGGCCAAATCTTTAAGGAAATGTGAAGTTTGTAGTGGGTGTGTAAGAAGACTAACTACTGACGTATTTTTGGCCAGATTTCCACTTGATCCGAACAGGTCGGTAAACTGATGTTTGTGTGCAATATTTTAATTTTTTACTTTGAGTCGTTAACAGTTACTTATTTAATTAGTTTGAATTAGTTTTAGTCGTGTACAATCCATGATTAAAACGAAAATATTTTGTGCATAAAGTATTTTTAAATAAAAAACTAAGTAACCTATGACACGAATAGTGTACGACCAATTTATCGATAATCTCTTTATTTCAGATGTCGATTATGGGCAAAGCTGAGGAAAAGGAAATGAGGATTTGGCGTATTTATTTACCTATTCAAAAGCTGAATGGAAGCAAGTTTATTTGTGGAAATCATTCTCCATCCAGTGCCTTCAATAAAAAGGGACCAGATTAAAAAAGAAAACGCGCGAATTCAGCATATTGTAATATGCCTACTTGAATAATAAACTATGTTATTTTTATCATGTAAAATATAATTGTTTATATAATGTTCTTTTATTTTATTAATCCACGTGATTCTCAAAATGTACTGTTACAGTAGTACAGTAGGTAAATACAGCAGCACGTATCGCACATTTATCGATATCGATAAACAGTAGGTACTGGAAGTGTCGAGCCCTAGCGTTGTTTTTTTTGTGTTGGTAGTATTGTGTGTGGTATTTTTTTTAACAATTATGGACTGGATGCGAGATCTTTAAGCCTGTATTTGGTGTGTTAGCATATGTACGTTCATAATTCGGTTCAACGATTGTTCGAGAGTGCCGACTCTTAAAACGGAGTGATTATATGCTCTTTGCGTGTGAAGGCCAAGATGACACAGAATGTAGCGATTCAGAATGACACATTTCACTAATATTGCCATATAGGAAAAAAAATAATAGGACGTGAATAATAGACGGCCATCCAATACCCGGCCAAACAAAACACGGAGGGAAAAGTCCGTCCGTTCTTGTGTTTTAACCTGTCCTGTCCCACGGCTGAAATCTGAGCCACAAAAGGTTAGTGACTTTTCATACAAAAAAAATGTTGTTTGTATGAAAGGTCACTAACCTTTGTGGCTCAGATTTGAGTCGTGGGACAGGACAGGTTAAAGTTCCAGAGGACTTACTGCCAACCACCTGCCAACATTAAACATCTGCCTTACTGTCACTCTTAAGGCCCCTGTACACAATGGCCCATAGATATAAGAATATATACAGATGCCTTCCAAGCGAGCTGTCAGTGGGACCACTTTTTGTTTAGTGTACGATTAACAAAGCGACCCACTTTGCTGTAGCCATGTCGATAAAGTCATATCGATAAACTATCGACATTTCTTGCAATTTTAATTTTACTTCAAAGGTTTAACTATACCTAAAATGAACAAAAACGCTTTGTTTCTTTACTGTGGTTATCAGATCACAATTTTATAGTCACGCCCCACGAGAGAACCAAGGGAAAGTTCAGATATTTAATTAAAATACATAAATACCTACTAAAATAGGTGGTCCGCAATAATTGAATTATTTTATTACATTATAATATATTCATTATCCATTAGCATTTCAATTATGTTTATGTTTAACGAAGACATTGAAGCTTCAATTAATCGCTATTTCGTTCCGCTGTGTAGCGTTTATCGATATATAACATGATTAAAATCGACTTTTCACATCCCTAAAAGAGCACACATATACGTTTTTACGCACACATGCACAACCTGGGTCGCCTAAAAAGGGGCCACTTGGATTTGAAGTCCATCTTGTCAACAGTATAGTTGTCCTTTTTTGACAAGTGGCATTTTAAAAGAGCGAGGAGAGAGAAATGATACTAGTTGCTGCGCCGTCAAATAGAACAATAAAGGTAGGGGCCTTGACAATGGCCCAGCGCGGGCCATTCTGGGGGACGCATTTATGCGTTAGAGGGAGCAAGTGATATTGCTATCTCATTCTACCGCAAGGCTGCGTCCCTTGGACTGGCCGGCGCTGGCCCATTGTGTACAGAGGCCTTAATGTATTTGAGTGATAAAGAGGCAGATAATATTTCTGTTAGATTATTAATAAAATCGCTTTCGAAATAAAAACAAATCGTACATTCTATGGCCGTTCATTAAAAGAATATTAATTTTTGACAGTTACAGGCTGTCAGCGGTTTGACATTTCATGGCGACAACGAAGAAACGCAGAAATCGCGGGTTTTTAAGGGAAATATTGTAAAAATGGCTGATGAAAAGTACTTATCGCATTTAAGTACATTAAAAGAAATAATATTGGACGAAGAAAGGTTGGTTACATATGTATCTATTAGCAAAGAATTCTGTATACATGTGAATGAAAGCAAATCTCTGTTGAATAAAGTGGCAGCGGAAATTAGGAAAAATCACCCAGAAACGATGCTTAATATTACATATATTGTATCTGGATTAACAAATGATAACAAAGCTCAAACGAGCGTTTGTCCTGAAAATGAAGTACCAGATTATCGGAAGGGGCTGAAGTTAGTTTTCTTTGAGCACATATACAGTATTAACAAGGGTAAACCTTCTGTAGACAAAGTAGCGTTCATGGCGATAACTACATTTGAAGATTACCAATTGTGCTCGGGCTTGCTAAAGAATAATGTATGTTCCAAATTGACATTAGATGAAATAAGTAGATTGAAGTCATCCAGCCAAGTGGCAGTAGCTGAGCAAAAAGTGATTAAACCACCTCCAAAGAAAATTAAAGAGGAATACGTGAAAGACAAAGTTATGAATGGTGATGCCAAGAAAGCAGAGATAAAATCTGAACCATCTGTAAAACAAGAAAAAATGACACCACAGAAGAATGTGTCACCACAAAAAAATAATACAACAACAAGCAAGCAGAAGCCTGATGTCAAGAATACTCATAAAACTCAAAAAGGAATAGCTGGGTTCTTCAGCCGGTCTGACAGTGCTCCAGCAAAGAAATCAACAAAAGAGACCAAGAATAATGAACCTGATATTAAAATAAAATCAGAAGCAGATGCCAAGGAAAATGATGAACAAATGGATGTAGATATTGATGACAAGGTACCAGAAATAAAGACAACTGATGATAAACCTGTCATCAGTAATGGTGTAAAAACAAAGACTGAGGATATTACTGTTAAAAATAAAAATAAATCTAAGAGCAGTAACAAGTTTTTGACCCAAATAAAAAAGAATGCAAAGGTTGATAAAAAGCGTAAAAGAGTCTTACATATTTCAGACAGTGAGAGTGATGAAGAGAAAAATGATCCATTTGTTGATGATGAAGACATGCTTGATAAAAAAATTGATGTAGAATCTGAAGATGAGATACCTCCAACACCGGCTGTTAATACCATCAAAGTGGCATCCAATATGTTAAATCCTAGGAAGAAAAGAAAGATAGTTAACAAAACATACACTGATGAGGATGGATACATATTAACTAAGAAAGAGGAAGTTTATGAGAGTCTGTCGGAAAATGAGGACACAGACATGAAGGAAAATGTAGAAAAAGAAAAAGTAAATAATGAAGCAGCTAATGAAAAGAAAGCATTAGTTAAGATTGAAGTCTCTCCAACTAATAAGAAAAGTGGCCCAAAAAATAGCAAAAAGAAGATATCTCCTCCTCAGAAAGGGAAACAAGCTACACTTATGAACTTCTTCAAAAAAGCTTGATTCACATTGTAAATCATGGGTTTTGAAAATAATGTGTTATGAAAAATCTTTTGTTCTCTATACTTGAATCTGTTCCAATAAACTTTTATTTACTAAATTTTTGATCATTCTAATAAGAACTCATATCAATCCTTTATTGCCCACTGCTGAGCATAGGCCTCAGTATTTCTTCTACTTCTAGTACACCACTTGTCCCGGCCCCTAGCTAATCTCATCCATGCGATATATATAGCCTGTATAAAGCAGTTTTTAAAAATGTGGATCCATCCGAATTAGAAAATTAACAGAATCACCATTTTAAAAATGGTGCAGGCCCCACACATATTTATTGATTATAACTTGTTTACTATAGAAATAAATAAGTCAATATTTTTGGGGACTATCTTACATAAATCGACCTAGCCCTAAGCATAGCTTATATATATATATATATTTTAGTACTAGGAGACAAATAAATAAGTACATACATACAACTCAGGAAAAAATCGGGATTTTATTCAGATCCTTCAGCTTCATTGATTGTAACTATTGAGACTGTTGTTGTTGTTGTGTAATTTAAACAATTTTGTACTTGTTAGTGTAAATTAAGTGGGTGTATGCTACAGAACATTATTAAACCAGGGCTAATTGTACAACAACCAATATGATGAATATTGAATAAGATTAAAATTAAACATTATAAAATGAAACAATTCATTTTGTTTTCATAAGTAGTGTATGTTAAGTATCAGAATACAAATATATTTTTATCTTTTAGCTCCTATAGCTACCACCCATTCCGGGTGAACTTGCAAATCAACAAGATATGAACATTTAGTGTTGTATGTTGATGTTAGGACATCCTGGCTGGGGACTTGTCTGAAACAAAAAACAATAAGTAAGTATGTATATTAATGACGATATTGAACGAGGTAGCGCGGGACGTCGCGCATCGCAGCTCCGGACGGAGATGCGGAGAAAACTCGGACGTTGGTGCGTTGTCTCCGCATGCGAGTCCACTGCTCCGCGTCTCGCAACGAGACGCGGCGGCAGCGTGACAACCGCCTGACAGCGGTTCAGGGTCGAATCATGCTGTCCCTTTCTACTATATGGCTCTATCCCTTTTGGCTATTTAGAGTTGTCAAAATTCTAGCCATTATCTTATTTGTAGTCGTGCACGCAAAGGGACGTCAAGTTATGTCAACCCTAATAATTGCTCGGAGCAATGCTGAGCCGAACGGAGCCGAGTTTGCCCGAAGGGAAGAGTTTCGTACCCCTGCCGATAGCTCATATAAATTTAGTGATCGTTTAAACGGTAACTGTCGGGTCTAGTTGATCCTAAGAGCTATTTGCAAAATAAAATAAGTGGAAATAAAGTATTAACATACTTATTTTTACTGTGATTATCCCAAACAATTTTGACAACGCCATCCATTCCAGCAGAGCACAGCAGTGAGTTTTCAGCGGATGGATCGTTAGGGTCTGCGCACACCCTATGCGTCAGACTAGGCTTGCCGATCGCCGACCAATCCAGAGCCGTGACCTTTCCGTGATGGCCTCTGTATTCGTGGATGCAGGTGCATGCTGCTAAATCCCAGACTTTTATCTTCTTGTCATCTCCTGAAAATTTTACGTTGTTTTAAGTTATTTAGTTATAAAGCATAGTTACGTTTATTATAAAACTAGCTGTTCGCACGACTTTGGTCTCATGAAGCGCAAATCATAAATGTTTTAGAAAAGTACGTTATATGCGGTTTCGTTACCATCTTACAGTTATTGATTGTAGAAGATATGTGTAGACTAAGAAACAATCGAGCTCCAAATATATTTTTTAAAAGATATTTGGTGAAGATTGCGCTATAATTTGTAAGCTGTTCTAAACTCTGGTTATCAAAAGTTGACGTTTGATAATTCCCACTACACAACATATATAACTAGCAAAGCAAAAACTTATGGCGTCGCACAACGCCATCTTCCGCTGTCAAGGTTAAGGACACGATTATTCTTATATTTTACATTAAAAACTCTTTGACTGTACATCTCTACTGCAATGAATGCCATTAATTCATAAACGTTTGTCAAATCGAACAAATTGTTGATTTATCATTGTCCTTATAACATTTCTGTTTGTGAGAAAGATAAAAATTTAATAAAACTAGTGGCTAAGTCCAACATAACCGGAAATGAAGACCAGCCATGTGCGTCATCCTAACAGCCATGACCACTCTGTCAAGAGTGCACGAGTGACGAGTAGATGTTGTCAAGCGGACCCCAGGCTCCCACGATTCGTGGCAAAATGCCGGGATAACGCGAGGAAGAAGGAATAAAGAAGGAGGGTTGGTCTTTCGTTAGACTTGAAAAAATAAAATGATAGCAATTAAATACCGGCACTGGCGAGATGGGAGCCCTCTGGCGAGAAGGCGAGCGTGCGGACGACGCCGCGGTGCCCGCACAGCACCCGCATGAGGCGCGCGTCGCACACGTTCCAGAAACGCACGCTGCGGTCCGCGCCGCCCGTCGCTATGTACGCCTCGTTGGGGTGGAACTTTACACACTGAAATATTACATGTATTCAATAAAGGCTCCGTCACACAGACACAGGCGCGTTTTGCGGGCGGCGCGTGATCGGGGCGCGCCGCTTTTACATATAAAACGCTCACGCCCCGCCCGGAAAAAGCGCCTGTGTGACGGAACCTTAATTTAAAACAAACGACTCTGTGACTCTATGATTTAAGACAAAAAAATCAAATCATGGTTGCCAAAAAAACCTTGCATGATTTGTGCACAAGCCCATGATAACGACGTTATAATGACAATGTCTATCTCTTTGTATGGCGTGGTGTTAAAAAGTGACACTTATTTCACTTGGATAAAGCCATTCATAATACCCCTGCAGCATTACTCTGCATTACTCACCGTAACATCCGACATATGTCCAACAAACACTCTGACAGGGAATGTCCTATCCAGTGACCAGAGCTTAGCTGTCTTGTCTTGCGAGCCAGTGACGATGAATAGACCATTCTTCGACACGTCCATACACCAAATTGGGTAGTTGTGACCTCTGAAATAAAATTTAATTTAAATAAATAATATAGATTTTTAGGTATTTTTTTTTAGGTTTAGTTTTAGTTTTGTAGGTAGTTCTATATTTTTTTAGGTATTAGTTTTAGTTTTGTAGGTAGTTTTATTTTTAGGTTACTTTTTATTCTGTTTGTTGTTAATATTGTAAATATATTTAAATAAAGTCAACATGAATCAGTGTGGCCGGGCTTCAATCTGGGGCCTACAGGCCTACCGCGAACCAAGTTCGACGAGTTGTCTCTCTGTCGCACTTGCAAATTCGTACGTAAGTGTGACAGGGAGGCAACACGTAGAATGTGTTTCGTGGTAGGTCCTCTTTTACACATGGATTAGGCCCCCCCACATCTAGCGTCTTTCGAGCGTCGGCGTCTACAACTCTATGGCCGCTGCTCGACGTAACATCGACGCAACTGCGCATGCGCAGCGACGTCATTTTCCATAGCGCTGACCAGACGCCGACGCTCAAAAGACGCTAGATGTGGAAAAGTGAAAAAGACCCTTAGTGTTTATTGCGAGTTTATAAAATTGCCATTAAACGCAAGTAGCAAGGTGAAAATGTATGGGCTCGTAATAATTACAAATCAATGTGTAACAAGGCCCCAATGTGAAGGCCAGCCATACTTTTTTGAGTACCGTTGGAAAAAGAGTAATAATTTTGGAATAATATTGAAATGGGGTCATACACATTCATAACATACAATTTACCTGTAAATAGACGCACATGAATAATCTTGTAATCTCCACGCGCGCATGGTACAGTCGTGGGAAGCGGACATGACTAATTCTTCTCTAGAGAGAACACACACTGCTTGGACCGGACCTGAATGACCTCTTAATGGGACACCCGTTCCAATTTGGCTGAAAACAAATAATGCAGTATGTTAGACCCTTGGAATGGCACGCCTATAGTGTGCAGCGCGTTAGTTGATATTGGGCTGTATCCGGGCACGTCAGTTGACGCCTTTGGCGAATTATAATGAAGGGATACAATCATGAACCTTAATATTACGCCCTTACAGTTGATATTTCAGTGTCAATCGAATTAAAATATTGCAACACTGCATTTACAACTGTAACCATGAAAATTCTGAATAGTATGAAAAAAAAAAAAAACACTGCCGTGCCGTGGGTAGGCGCCGGCCCTGAGATTATTGTATCTAGTTTAGTTGCAAGCGGCCAACGGCGACGGTAGCTGGTACTCGCTTTTAGTTACATTACGTTATTTGATCGGTCGGCTGAACTGTTGTAACCTCAAGGTCCGCAATGTAAATAAAATCGCATGCCAGCTCGCGCGCCGTCTGACGTCTGAATGAGCCCTTAGCCACCGACATCATATTAAAAACTTACATAGTATCATCCACCACCGCTTCCGGCTCAGGGGGAACATTGCAAGCCAGCTCAAATTCTGAGATGTTCTTGTTCACATTCCGCTTCACATTATTTTGGCCGAGATCCCACAATCTTATTTCTGAGTTACTGAATCCTCCACAGAGGACATTGCAGCCGGGGTCAGTCTTTGCACATACCAAACTGAAAAAGAAATAAATTAATTGTAAAAAAGGTCTGAAGTCTAACCTTCTAAGTCCCTACGTACAATTTTTTGCACATATTCCAAAATCTATTTAAGCTTTTATTGTGTAACTATGGGTTCCAATTTCAAAAAGAAAACAATTGCTTCTGGGTCTCAGGACTCTCCTGAGCAGAAATCGCGTCGCTGGCTAATAGCGTTAATCGTAAACGCCTGTCAAGTCTAACAATCCCTTGATAATCATTTGTCCTTCGACACTTGTTTTGTTCTAGTAACAATACTATGAAAATACGGCAGAGCTAGCTGATGCAATGTGTTAGATGCTGTTGATGAAAATAAAATCCAAATTATCAATAAAAAAACGAATACTTACTAAGTATCAGGGGCAGCCACTTTGTATAGTTTGAGAGGTGCCATTGACTCTCTCACATTCTTTATCGCGTCTTGTAAATCTCTCAATTCTTTATCCACACTTGGATACTCGGTGTGACCATTACATTTTGAAAATATGTCTAGAATTAATAGAAATACAGTTAGAAAATTATTAAATAGACCAACATTTTGTATCAATATGGCTGTATGCTGTAGGAATAATGTGTGAAATATGATTTGATATTTATTCACCATCAGCATTTCTGCAAATTAAAGTAATGTGAAGGAACTGACCAGATCCTTAACTATTGAGTTTCTGGAGATATAGCTGGCTTTGTAGTAGAGCATGGTAGGCATTGCTATATCACAAGGCAGGGTGTGATGACACCAATAACTCTTAAATTTAACGTCAACATTAATAGATTAAGAAAAATACTACACATACCATTGGTGTCAGTAACTTTCTCTTCTTTAATATGAATTCCATCATTAGTGAGGTCATCATCGTCATCCTCCTGAAAGTCATAAAGTGGATTGAGTTTCCTATAACTTTGTAGTTATGTTATGTATGTCAAATTGACTACATATGAAAAAAACTTACAGAATCCTTCTTGTTAGTATCATTACTAATATCAATGTGAAACCAAGTCTGTAAAACCTGAACTAAAAGCACATGGCTGTGTTTTGCTAAGTAAGCTTTCAGCATGTTCAGTGCATCCTGCGATAGGAATATGTCATATTTACATGATCTGAAAAAAAGTAAAAATTATTAGAAAATAGGGGAAGCTTTTTGGTGGCCATTTTCCTGGCTCAATCTTTCTAATGCTAGCAAAAATAAATATTTACATCCCTGCATTGAAACATGCACAAAAGCTCAAGCAAGTTTGCATCAAATTGACTATGTTCAAATGTGTTCAAAATATTTATTTTTGTAGCTCTTTACCTGAATGCTGCAACGGATGGTTTTGTTTCCACATCCTGTAGCGTATAAATGGATCCTATATCATCTAGCAACTGGTTCAGATAATCTTTCTCAGGTGCTTCATTGTCAATTGTGCCATTTTGTAATGAGTTAAATAATTGTTCCAAGCTGTTCGGCCTGTATAGTGCTGAAGGCAAGTTACCATCAATTGGCTGGTGAAACGATAAATCCTTCTGTGGCAATGACACTGAATGTCTCTTCAAAAACATTTGGGCTGCTCCCCCATGGCCACCTCGGAGCATTTCCAAATACATGTGGCAAAGTAATGGAGTTAGTAGTGCTAGGAGCTCATTTTTTACATTTTCCACCTTAATCTCTTTTATAAAGTTTAATAACCTGTAAAGTAAAATAAAAATAGTAATATAATTTTGTGAATATGTACTAAGTAGGTAACAAGTATTTTTAGAAAAATTGTGAAAAAAATATTACCTTGCGTACTGTACGTCATATTGTCCTGGATCGTTGTTTATGCAGGAAAATAGAATGGAGTTGGCGCGACTCGCTTCACATTGTACAATGGTGGAGACAGCCATTTGTTCGACACTTTGGCTTATGGAATTGTTATTGTTGAAAATGTCTGCATCCTAAAAGTTCACAAAATAAAGATTGCCAATTTACAATACATTATAAAAAGTTTGTTGAAATTGGTTTATAGTAAAACGTACTGGGTAATTCCTGCGTTCCAAATAAGATGAGACTGCAGCTTTAACCGCATCATTTCTTGTTTTTTTAATTAATGACATCGTTTTATGTCGCGAAAGTCAATTCACATGCAACACAATAAATAAACAAATCATTACAAAATAAAATATTGTGTTTCACTGTGCGGCATTAAAATAAACTTGGCAGGCAGGAATAAACGGAATAAACAGTCTTTTGACAGTTATTTTTCTTCTATATTTAAGTCGACTATACACAACCGAACCAATTAGTTCCAAACTTGTTTGCTCTGAGGTGTGGTGCGGTAGTGTATTATATCTTTTAGCGTCAACACTTCCTGATTAGATCAGACGATCTAATCAGATTGGCGAAAAATTGTTCCGGTTTGGACTGGCCTTTAGCTTTTATCACTATATGTTGATCAAAACAAATTTGTCAGCAAATAAGAACAAAAAAACGATATTCATCCTTATCTTTTGGGTGCTAGTACAACAAGTAGTAGGATAAGGATAGTATGATTCTCTCTATCTATGTTTGAAATGAGACAGTACTTTGACAAACTATACACAACTAATACAACTATACACTACGGTCTAAAAAGTAGAGTCCAGACGGGGTTTTCAAATCGACCGATTTGATTGGAAATGAAATTGGTGTTAATTTCCAATGCAATCACCAATTTTAGATTTATAGGGATATTAATGCCACCTAAATTAAAAAAAAAATGTCCCAAAACTAAAATTATGGCGTCACAAATTTGTATTCTTGCGTCCTTTCGGCATTTGCGTCCACACTCCGCACGGCCTGATTTGATCGGACTATTTAATCAGATTACTGAAATATTGTCCCTGTCTGGACACGCCTTATATGTTCCACTTTGATATTTCTCTTCTCTTTGATACTCGTTTGCTCGTTTGTTTCTATACAATCTGTGTACAATATTTTCTTTTCTTTTCTCGTTGTTTATGAAAACGGCGTGTGCGGTTTGACGAAAATTATTCTGCAGAAAAGTAATATAATAATTATACGGTTTATGATAGCGATTAGCGTTATTATCTAAGAAAACTTATTTCTTTTCTTGACAATTCGTAATGATTAAATAGTATAATGTTAATAATAAAAGTAAACTGATACTATCGAAAATTTTACATCATGGACGTAAATATCAAAAAGTCTTGTCCGAACTGCAGTCAACTTTATAATGTAACATGTAAGTATTTTGTTTGTTTTAAATCAAATGTTGGACTTGTTTCAATATTTTTCATTAGATCTACACTTAATGGTATCCTAAAATCAGCAGTATAGGTAGTCGAATAAAGCCGGCACTTACCACATATTTTTCTGATTTTAGTTTATAAAGCTTATTAAAATATCGTAATCGATGTTTTGATCCTAGTGGAGAATTCAAATTGTGAAATTAAGTAACTATAATCTTTATTAAATACGTTTATGCTTTTCTGACCTGGATGTTTTAAGTTTGAACTAAATGTTACATGATCTAGACACGCGGCAGCGTGTCAAGCCAAGTTCAAGCAAAGGAACTGGCTAGCCAGCGCCAAGTGTAATATTACACGAACCACTTGGTGACACTTTTGACCCTTCTATAACTCAAAACATCTTTAACGTAAACACATAAAACTACGTGTGTTTAATTATATCCATAAGGACATCTAGAAGCCCAAATTTCATGAAGCTAGCTCAAACGGTTATAAAGATATGAAGGTCAAAAAGTCGTAAATTTTAAGACTGACTGACATACCTATAGTACCTAAACCTAACCTACTTCCAGATGACCTAGAAGGATGAAATTTGGAATCCAGCTCAGTTATTGTGTGAAAGCGTAGGAAAAAATCTAAAAATTAAAAAAAGTTATAAAATAGGGGGGGTCCCCATACAAAAAAAACATTTTTTATTGTGACTGACATATAAGTACCTAAACCTAACCTACTTCCAGATGACCTAGAAGGATGAAATTTGGAATCCAGCTCAGTTATGGTGTGAAAGCGTAGGAAAAAATCTAAAAATTAAAAAAAGTTATAAAATAGGGGGGGTCCCCATACAAAAAAACCATTTTTTATTGTGACTGACATATAAGTACCTAAACCTAACCTACTTCCAGATGACCTAGAAGGATGAAATTTGGAATCCAGCTCGGTTATTGTGTGTAAGCGTAGGAAAAAATCTAAAAACAAAAAAAAGTTAATAAATAGGGGGGGTTCCCATACAAATTTCTTTTTTATTGTGACTGGCATATAGTACCTAAACCTAACCTACTTCCAGATGACCTAGAAGGATGAAATTTGGTATCCAGCTCGGTAATTGTGTGTAAGCGTAGGAAAAAATCTAAAAATAAAAAAGTTAAAAAATAGGGGGGGTCCCCATACAAAAAACCTGTAATACGCGCTAAACAACCGGCCAACGGTATGTCGTTGGCGGCGCGCGGCACCACATAATTAATACAAAGAACAGAAGTAAAAAACATGCAGCGGAAACACAAGAAAAAACATTAAATCTCAATACCTGCCTAGTTTTCTTTACAAAAAGTATTGATATCCCATCAAAAACATAAATGTAAAAAAGGAGAGCCAAGTTCAATACAAAAATTATGCTTGGCTGTGGGGTTCGCCGCAAAAAGAATGGAGATTTAAATGAGTGCCAAGTTCTATGCAAAATCCAAATATGTATTTATAGGAACAAAATAACATTATAAACAAGTATTAAACTCTATTTCTTTGCTTTATTGGATACCTATAACAATTGCTGTTATTTAAAAAAAATGTGAGATCTTAAAGTAGGTTAGATTTGGCTTGGCCAGTTTTTATCAGAATTACAAAATATATATGTTGAATAACTTTATAAAATGACTGATGTAATGAAAACTGGCCAAGTCAAATCTAACCTGCTTTAAGATCTCGCATTTTTTTTAAATAACAGCAATTGTTATAGGTATCCAATAAAGCAAAGAAATAGAGTTTAATACTTGTTTATAATGTTATTTTGTTCCTATAAATACATATTTGGATTTTGCATAGAACTTGGCACTCATTTAAATCTCCATTCTTTTTGCGGCGAACCCCACAGCCAAGCATAATTTTTGTATTGAACTTGGCTCTCCTTTTTTACATTTATGTTTTTGATGGGATACATTCCTACATGAACAGTGCAAGCAACCAAAAGTGACCTGTATGGGGTTCTTATTATAGTTAGTCACTTGTCAATCTATGATGCTGACTAGACAAAGACATTTTAAATAACAACTTCATTGTTGTTTTAACTTATCAGCAACTTACTCAGTTTATCAGTACTTGAGATTTAATACCTGGAACCCAGATTTATTAGGTAATGCAATCTCAATTTCTTGAGATGCTATACATACATTTCTCAATGTAAATAAAAGTTGTAGCCAACACTAATCATAGAAGCCAAATTTACCCAGATGAAAAAGCTATTAGCTGATTCATTAACATCAGTCACAGATTACCCTAATTAGATTTTAGAAAATGCATGTATACAAATCTCACTCGTTTTTAGTGATGAAGGCCCAAAAATGCAGATTGTGTTCAAATACCTGCCATAATAATGGATGGTACAAATCATATATACTTACTCAGAAAGTAGTATGAATTTTTTTTATTTAATTGTATGGCAAAATAATTGATGCTGGATAGGTATTGCTGTGTAATTTTGTATGACTAGTAATACTATGAATCATTTACAGGTATTGGGTCACATCTAAAAGGGAACATTCCCTTGTTCTTGACATGCGGCCATACCATGTGTGAGACATGCATTCAAAGCATCATCAAATTTGCCGAGCCTATTGAGTGCAAGGTGTGCCACCAAAGCCCAGAGATGACAATAACTGATCCGGTCAAACTGGTGAAAAACAAAAGGGACTTTTACAAAATGTTTCCTGTCAACATGTCCATGTTTGGAGAAATCGCAATGGAACTTATGATGGTAAGAAATCATATTCTTCTCTATTTATTTAAACATTTGGAGTAAGTTTTGTACTAGTATGGAAAAGTACACATACACAAAAGGAACTTTTAATGAAAAATGATTTACTTTGCAGGAAGCTGATTGTAAAAATGATCACACTGAAAATTATTTTGTGGATCTCAAGTCTATTATACAGAATACTGACTACACAACAGGTATTTTTTTTAAATATTTTGAGTACAGCCTTTGCTATAATTAGGAAACATATTTTCAACCTGGTTTCCATGTTTCAGGAAAATGCATTGAGTGCCACCAATTTACCACTAAAATGTGCCAACAGTGCCAAACAATATTATGTGAAAACTGCTTCAATAAGACACACAAAAATTTTGTAGTCTTCAAGACACATGTTCTTCAAAATATAGGCAAGTATATTAGAAACAATGTAGCAATTGCATTAATATTTTATTACTAATATTTTACTATTTGTGTGCATATAGCCAATAAACTGTTCTCAAAGGTAAAGCAAAATAAACCTTATATCATTACAATTAAGTTTTTCTCATCCTGATGTTGTTTTAAGATAAGATACAGATTTTTGTTTATTGTTCTGTGCATGTAGTTTATGTACCTGGACATGTAAATTAACTCAAGATAATTTATCATCAGTAGCCGGGTCCAGACAGAGCGAGCATACGCGCGAGGCAAATTCCTCATGCACAAACTGCCAGCGTAGACATGCCAAGCCCGAGGCAATGCGGCCGAGACATTGCCTTTACATAAATGCTATTCATACATATCTTTGCAATGAGATAAGGTCTATCAATGTTCTGTTACAAGTAGAGATATGCAAGTTGTGGAATGTTTCCGCAAGTTGGAAATGCTCTCGGAAATTTAAAGAAAACTTGACCGGAAACAAAGGAAATTTTCATTTTGGATTTTTTTATTTATTTTCTAATGAAAAGAAAGGTCCGAAAAAAATTCCAAGTGGAAATTTCCTAATATTGCAAACTGTCTGATGAAACATCAATAGTTACATGTGTTGCAATTTTTGTTTATTCAACATATCATGTAATAACATATTTATTGTAGAACCCTTCATCCATGCCAACCAATGCAAAATTCACAATGACAAGACACTTGACTATTTCTGTAAGGACTGTCAGAAGTCTATTTGTATGGACTGCCTCATGGTGGGAGGTGAAAAGTCTTGTAAGAACCACAATGTAGCATCCATGCAAGAAGTGGTGAGCTATCATTTTAATTATTACAATCTGTTCTCGTTATGCTTGGTATATGAATGACTTAGTGGTAAATGTTTCTTTTTTAACTTTCAGAATGAAGGCTTTCTGGAAGAGCTCAATGGGATATTTCCAAAAGTAGATGAAACCTTTAGGAGACTTACCAAAACAGCAGTGGTAAGTTCTCAAGTTACAGCTAATTAATTAGTCGCGTAATTAAAACGAATAAGTGTTCTCAATACTAATACCTATTTGAAAATTTCAGGATGTAGGGCACCTGTTATATAACATAGAGAACGAGACTGGAACGGCTTCAGAACTGACACAAATGATTGCCACAGTTGAGCAACACTTTTCAAAACTTAATTCCATAGTACAAAAACATAAGACTGAAGTTACTGAAATTGTTACTAAGTTAAAGTGTGCGGAAAAAGAATCTCTGTATAAGGTAAAGGAAGATGTCACAAAAACAATCAAAAAAGCTAAAGAAGTGATTAATACCATGACCCTCTCACTGGATAAAAAGAAAATGAAACAGGTAAAGGCAAATAAAGTATCTAATTACATACATTTATACAAATATTCTGATGATTTAAGACAAAAAACATGAAAATGCATTTTACATTACATATGGTCCTATTTTCCCGCACTAGTGCGTAAAATAAATAGCTCTTTTCGTGCGTATGTCAAAGTTTAAAGGGTCATATGTACTGTAAAACGTTGTACGATACACGTGCGAATAGATAATTCGCAACTCGTGTCGATTTCCTCTTTTCCGCACTTGTATCGTAAATAACTATTCTAATACGATAGTTACGATCAATACTATTTTATCATACTTTCTGACAATGAACGACTGACGCGACTTTAAGACACATTTCTCGTTCGACAAGCCTGCACTTTAAATTACTTATACAGTTTCCACTTGAGTAACACGAAACATGATAGTAACATAACATTTTTTATCAGTTGAATCTGTGCGTTTTACTGGAAGATGCGAAGCAGATAGCTGAATCGCCATGGTATTTGAACAAAAGCAACCTCAAGAATGAAAGTTTGAAGTAAGCAAAACATATTTTGCCTTTATTATCAAGTATCAATATGTGCTGTTAGTGAGGATGATTATTCTACATGCAGGTTTGTTGTTCTGTTTAGTGAAATTTTGTCTGTTTTCCAGAGTGGCTGTCAATGACGATGTTTGTAATCTGATTAGTGATTACATACATTTGGAAGGGAATGTAAAATCGGGCTACAGTTTGATCTCAACGGCGGAATTGGAAGAGGGAACTGAGATACCGCCAGTGCCGGTTGCTCCAGTATATCCGCCTGAACTCCCTAAAGGTTTGCTCCTTGAATAATATAATGAAACTTCCTTGATATAATATACAAATTTTACCTTCCAATAAAATTGGTATTATGTTTCCTTCCACATCGAAGATCTTCATTGAGAGAGTAACGCGATCGTTGACCGATTGATGCCGCTAGCGTCTATGCAGTCGCTCCGCTCCACGCCGTGACGTAGTTCCGCTTCCCGTCCCTGCCAACCATTGCTCGCTTCCCGCTAATCGCCGCCGCCATGTCATTGTTGAGGAGAAGTACCGTCGGCATAAAGTAGCCTAGTAGCCTGCCAGGAAGGCATTACTCAGATCTTCGATGTGGAAGGAAACATAATACCAATTTTATTGGAAGGTAAAATTTGTATATTATGTGTTCCGTACTCCACATCGAAGATCTTCATTGAGACCTGTTTATTATCTCCTGGTGGCGAGTTAGCGGGCGCGCAAGCGATAGGGCTACACCTACTGTCATAGAACTCAGAGAAAGAATAAATATATATACACCATGTTGCAACCCATGAAATCACAGTGACTCGTTATAATGTGAATTACAGGAAATTGAGAATTGAAATTGTAATCTCAGGTTCGAATCTGACGTTAAACTGGTTTAAGAGATTTCTCATTCGAAATCGCATCCGATCCGCAGAATCTCGGCGAGTCATGTTCCCAATTAACATAAGCGAAAATATCGCTAAGTGAATAGCTTTCCAGCCAATTTAGTTATTAAGTACATCGTGGATCGAAAGCAATCGTAGGCGAGGCCGGCTTGGATGAGACTGTGGCTGAAAGAAATAAGCGAAGTGTCCCCTAACATTTTGTGTAATTCTCGCAAGGTGACGTACCCAGACTACCTACTTATACTGGGTCTATACTTTATTCCGGAGCTTCTAAGATTCCAGTCGGTAAGACACGTTCTCTGGTTTAGAGCCGAATTTCGGACACAAAATAATAGCGTTAAAGTTATCTATGTAATTGCCCGGGCTACAGTGTAGTAGAGTAAGGTCATTGACCCTGCGGCCTGATGCTAACAGCAAAAGTGCGGCAGCTGTTCTATCGTACTTCTTCTAACGTACCTAACGTTGTAGGGCTATTTAAATTAGGGCAAGTAGATGTCTTGCGTCCCAAGCTGGTGCTTTGGGAGGCGTTGGTCTCGCTATTAATGGCGTTGGATGAAGGCATAGTGTCCGATAGTGGTTCATATACAGCACTTGTGAGAGGCTTATGAACGAGTATCGTTCTGAAAGCTAACATGGATAATAGAAATAGACGTCTGAGATAGCTCGCTACTTCACTGGATAGAGGTACCTGGCAGTTGATCTTATTTTTGATGCACCATAAAGACCATTTCTACATTGTGGCCGTACATGCAGCCTAGACAAGGGGACGATCTAGGGGCTCCCGTTACTGGTTTTCTATACAAACACAGTACCGGAATCGGGAATATCCGGTTCTTCCATATTAGTGAGACAGTGACAGTTGCGTTTCGTTCGCTACGTAGCGTTAGACCTTGGCATGTTATATGCATGCGCCAGTCACGCCAGTAGCGGACTTCACTCCTGATCCCGCCAGCTCGGTGTTGGAGCGTCCTATCTGACAGGAGCTGCGCCTCATTCTTAAGGTCGTTGACTCGTAAGGGAGGGCAGTCTGACGTTGTGTTCACTAGGACCGCCAGTAAATTGCAAGCTTACCACAGCTGCTTTAAGACTCTCCTTATCACGCCGTCGCAGTACACAGACTAGGCTGGGAGGTGGAGACATCCATGCCAAGTCTCACAGGCAGCTGCCAAACGTCGTGGTAGCAGTTCAATGAGTCTGTTAAGAAATACCGTGGCACAGTGCGAGGGCTCTCGAAAGCGGAGGCCGGCCAACAAGGCGCCTGTCAGGCGAAGGCAGTCTCGGCGGCTGCTGGGCGCAGCTGCCACTCGGGCGCGCAGTGACTTCTTGATAAACCGTTGCCCTCGGGGGTTGTACCGACCTGGCAAGTAGCAAGCAACCAGCGCGACCTGTAGACGATCTGCTGGCATCAGCAGTTTTTGCGACAGCCGTACTAACGGAAGGGATGTAGTGTCGCCGTCGTTTTATGTATACTGTACCAGTGCGGTTGTATGTTTACACTTCTGCCGTCAGCGCTGCAGATGCGGCCCGTTAACGGTTACTCTTCGCTGAAAGGGCCTTACCTCGTACATTGTCTACCAATATTGGAGATTGTAACAGACTGCTTGCATAAGATGAGGAAGAAAGTGGTGCGAGGCTTTCGGCAGCTCCGTGTTGCTGGGGACTGCGAAGGCTTCACCTTCCTCCATGAACTAAAGTTTGCGAATTTGAGACTGAACAGAGGGCATTGAGTCTCATTTCTGCGAGAAACTCTGCAGCAAGGCAGGCCTGTATGTCGCGAAAAAGAAAACTTTCAATCGGGGTGTTGTGCCGCGTGTCCCACGTGATGTCTAGGAGCGTGATGGTCTAATTCGCTTTATCCGAAGAGACACCCTATATCCGTATATTGAGTTAGTATAGGGCATCGAGTTAGTAGCATGCTTTTAAGGAAATCGAACCGATGAAATCAAGTCTAAAATCGATTTTGGCGCTTTGCGTAACAAAACTGTTTCGATAAAGTCGAATACAGACATATGGAAACTGCTGGAGTCCTCCTGGCCCCTTTCTCTTAGCACCGGAAACTCAAGCTTGTTCAGGCACAGCGGGTTTATTTGTCCCATTTTGTTTATTATGGGCTTTTCGCACGAGTTCGTCTTTGTAAGACGGAACTTAAGCTGGAGAGCGCGAGCAAGCAGAGATAATTATGTGAAGTCTGCAGACCTTTTCGATGCCTTTCACCTCGGTTTCGAGCGGTCGCACAGGGCCTTGTCGCTAGCTGTTCTCCGGTTGGACCACTCCATGGCCTCGAGAAGTCGTAGGAACTTCGAAGCGACACAGCGAAGTCGATCAGCACCTTTATGAAGCCCGGGAACACGACGTATTTTCCTCTGAGTATCGACATATCTTACCGCTTTCAACTCCGGGCAGTCGAGCCGCGCTAGGACGGGGCTCTTTACGGCCTTGTCTGCCGTCGCCGGAGGATTCTTTAACCGAAACCAAGAGCTTAGCGGTCTGTTCGTGCTGTACCATACCATACCTATACCTGCACCATAGCTATAGGCGCCTGCGTACCTCAATGGAACCATGATACTGTGGCGCCCAGCGAGCAAGGGACGACATCGTCGTAGTTGCAGCATCGGAGGACAGCATCGGCGTGATTGTGGCGACCGCCGCCGCTCGGGAGGCGCCGGTGCGTGAAGCTAGGGGCACCGGTGCCTGAGGCCGGGCGGCTCATGGCGGCCGCCACTGGTTCGGGAAGCGCTGGTGCGTGAGGCGAGGACCCATCGTGGCGGCCCGCTCTAGAGGCGCTGTCGCGTGAGGCGGGCGGCTCCATCGTGGCGGCCGCCGCCACCGGCTCGGGAGGCGCCGGTGCGTGAGGCGCCATCGTGGCGGCCAGCTCGGGAGGCACCGGTGCATGAGGCGGTCGCCGTCTGGCTCGGGAGGCACTGGTGTGAGGCGAGAGGCGCCATCGTGGCGGCCAGCTCGAGAGGCGCCATCGTGGCGGCCAGCTCGAGAGGCGCCATCGTGGCGGCCAGCTCGAGAGGCGTCAGTGCGCAGGTGGTGGTGCCATCGTGGCAGGCGGCATCATCGTGGCGGGCAGCGCCATTGTGGCAGCCGCCGCCGCCGCGTCGATGCGTAATGCGAGAGGCGCCATCGTGGCGGCCAGCTCGGGGGGAGGCGGCGTCATCGAGCGGGCGGCGCCATCATGGCGGCCACCGTCGCCAGGCTCAGGTGCGTGAGGCGAGAGGCGCCGTCGTGGCGGCCAGCTCGACAGGCGCCGGTGCGCGTGACGGACGTTACCGGCACGGGAGGCGCCGATGGCTAGGCTCGTAGCTGCACGCATCATCACGGCGACGCTGTTGCCCTCGGCGGTGCCATCGTGGTGGCCACCACCGGCGCGTAGGTCACCAGCGACGCCATGACCGGCGGCAACCAACGCGCCGATCGTCGCTGTACTCGTAGCATTTCCACTGCTTACACTTCCTTACCTTACCTTCCTTCCGCTCGAGCAGTCGGGACGCAGAAGCGGTCCGCCTTCACCTTGGCGGATCCACCCGCGATGCGCCCGCAGTTGCAGGAGCGGGCGTGTGACGTCTCGCAGAGCCTCGCGGATCTCTCGGAGTCCCGCTGGACTGGAGGCGTCCGCACCGCGACTGCAGCAACAGGAGCGGGCGTGTGACGTCTCTCCGAGTCCTGCGGACTGGAGGCGTCCGCACCGCGACTGCAGCAACAGGAGCGGGCGTGTGACGTCTCTCGGAGTCCCGCGGACTGGAGGCGTCCGCACCGCGACTGCAGCAACAGGAGCGGGCGTGTGACGTCTCTCCGAGTCCTGCGGACTGGAGGCGTCCACCGTGGCCCGCAGCGTCGCGGTGTCTCGGAGTCACCTTGGACGACAGCAGAAGACGCGGCGCGCGCGGGCGGGGGTGGGCGCCGGGCCCGCGCCCCCGCGCCGGGGGACGGGGCGCCCCGGTCGCGCCGCAACTAACAACACGAGGTACTCCCAGGCTACTGCCTGAGAACCCTCCTTTAGTGTCGAAGTAACTTCTGAACGCCAATAAAATTAGAATATCTTAAACTGGCTCACCGGATGGCTCGAGACAATCCAAACCTCCTTATCAGCGAAGCGCGGCACCCGACAGCGGCGCGCGCAGGCCGTCCGCCGCCGCGCCGCCCCCGCCGCCGCAGGCACGATGACCGCACGTTCCCTCTCCGATGCGGAGCGACTTGTTACCACTTGTTAACGAAAACCACTGACGCACTTCCTACTTCGATCTCGAAAATGCGAGTTAACGGTAACGATTTTAGCAGCATGGAATGTGAAAATTAATTTAGCAAGAAAAAAGTGGGTAGAATCGAAAAGCACCGTTCGATGACTTCGATCGCGAGACCGCCAAAAGACTAATAGTGGCGATCTCTGCCATATCTCACTATTTAATCGACCGAGCTTTGGATCGGAAATGTTAAAGCACCATGCTGCAAAAATATACGCAAAAAATATTTGCGGACCATCGGTCATGACGGTCGACGAAACAATGACATGGCGGCGGCGATTAGCGGGAAGCGAGCAATGGTTGGCAGGGACGGGAAGCGGAACTACGTCACGGCGTGGAGCGGAGCGACTGCATAGACGCTAGCGGCATCAATCGGTCAACGATCGCGTTACTCTCTCAATGAAGATCTTCGATGTGGAGTACGGAACACATAATAAAAGTGAAGCCAATTAAGCCTGAATTAAGAGCTCAATAAAACTTCGCAAGGTTTTTAACCTTATATTAACGAAAATGGCACACCATTTATGAATCCGAATTAGCTCAAACTAGACTTCTTAATATGTACTATTTACTTTTTTTCAGACGTGCGTCAAAAGAAAGAGCCTAAGCAGAAACCGGAAAAGGTCAAACCGCCACCAAAGTCGATGCCTTTCTATGACTCATCCTCAATGTTCCGTACCAAGGGCGGCTCGACGTCGTCGATCAACTCCGTCGGGACGGTCGGGAGCGACTCGTCACACGTTAGCGGCGCGACTAGATTCAGTAAGTCATTGCCGTTCTACCAACAAACCCCGATGTTCAGTAGCAAGGGCGGCTAGACGTCGTCGATCAACTCCGTCGGGAGCTGTTCGTCACACGTTAGCGGCACAACTAGATTCAGTAAGTTATTGCCGTTCTACCAACAAACCCCGATGATCCATAGCAAGTGCGGCTCGACGTTGTCGGTCAACTCCGTCGGGACGGTCGGGAGCGACTCGTCGCACGTTAGCGGCGCGACTAGATTCAGTAAGTCATTGCCGTTCTACCAACAAACCCCGATGTTCAGTAGCAAGCTCGGCTCGACGTCGTCGATCAACTCCGTCGGGAGCTGTTCGTCACACGTTAGCGGCACAACTAGATTCAGTAAGTCATTGCCGTTCTACCAACAAACCCTGATGTTCAGTAGCAAGGGCGGCTCGACGTCGTCGATCAAGTCCGTCGGGAGCTGTTCCTCACACGTTAGCGGCACAACTAGATTCAGTAAGTCATTGCCGTTCTACCAACAAACCCCGATGTTCAATAGCAAGGGCGGCTCGACGTCGTCGATCAACTCCGTCGGGACGGCAGGAAGCAACTCGTCACACGTCAGCGGCGCGACTAGATTCAGTAAGTCATTGCCGTTCTACCAACAAACACCGATGTTCCGTAGCAAGAGCGGCTCGACGTCGTCGATCAACTCCGTCGGGACGGTCGGGAGCGACTCGTCACTAAGGGGTACGATTGTACGAAACACTTGACCACGCCAACCGGGTGAGGAAAACCTTAGCGCACAAGCCCACATCACAATTGGGCTCACTGCGTAAACCCGATGGCACATACACATCTAGCCCTGCAGAGACCCAACGCCTTCTCCTGGTAACTCACTTTCCAGGATGCGTAAGTCTCGCCGATGCAGATCAGCAGGACGAGGAATACAGTACAACGGACAACAACTGGCAAATGGCGCACAGAGTCGTCACGGCTGAGAAACTCAGGTGGGCCATAGACAGCTTCCATCCCTTCAAGGCGGCTGGTCCGGATGGGATCTTCCCCGCTCTCCTACAGTGGGGTCTAGGACTCATCCAGGAAACCCTGACCGACATCATGGCAGCCTGCCTAGCCTGGGGGTACGTGCCCAGGAGATGGAGAGATGTGAATGTGGTATTCATACCTAAACCAGGTAAGAACGACTACACAGCTGCCAAATCCTTTAGGCCCATCAGTCTCACATCATTCCTGCTGAAAACCTTGGAAAAACTGTGCGACAGGGACCTGAGGGACCGGGCGCTAAAGAACATACCGATGCACAACAACCAGCACGCGTACAGCTCAGGTAAATCTACGGAGTCGGCTCTTCACATGGTTGTAAGCCGCATTGAGAGAGCCATCCACGGCAAAGAAATGTGCCTCGGCACTTTCATTGACATAGAGGGCGCTTTTGACAAGACTCACTTTTCCAGTATAGGGAACGCCTTGGAAAACCACGGCGCTGAACCTGGACTAATAAAGTGGATCATGAACATGCTAAATCAAAGGACAATAAGGTATGTAGGTGAACCGCAGGCCGTAGCGGCGGTGCGGGGATGCCCTCAAGGGGGAGTTCTCTCACCTCTGTTGTGGAACCTAGTAGTCAACAACCTCATAACCAAACTGAACGAGGAACACTTCTACACAATAGGCTACGCTGATGATCTGGCAATATTAATATCAGGTAAATTTGCCAGTACAGTATGCGACCTCACCCAGGCAGCTCTTCGGATCGTAGAACGCTGGTGTAGAGATTTTGACCTATCAGTTAACCCCACCAAAACAGAAATGGTAATGTTCACCAATAAAAGGGCACTTGGCAACTTTACCAGACCAACACTCTTCCAGACTGAGCTACAGCTGACCGACGAAGTTAAGTACTTAGGGCTAACGCTCGACAGTAAACTCAACTGGAACAATCACATCAACAAACGCATAGACAAGGCGGGAGTAGTCTTCTGGCAGTGCAGAAGGATGATTGGTAAGAGGTGGGGACTCAACCCGAAAATTACCCTTTGGCTCTATAAGACTATAATCCGCCCCCTACTCTGCTACGGTGCTCTGGTTTGGTGGCCAACAACAAACCTAGGCAACGTACGAGACAAGCTACAAAGACTCCAGAGGCTCGCATGCGCGGCCACCACTGGCTGCACGAGGTCCACTCCGACTGCAGCCATGGAGGTCATGCTAAACCTTTCACCGCTGCACCTACACATACAACAAGAGGCCAGTCTCTCAGCGGTAAGGTTACGAACCCTCAATATATGGTCTAACACCACAGGAGCTCTTCACACAGCATGCCTGGAAAAAGTATACAGCGAATTTCCAGTGCTCATGGCGGGCACGGATCGAATTCACAAACAAGCCATCTTTGACAAAAGGTACAAAATACAATTATTTGAGGACGACAACTACGAAGGACTCAATCCCCGGGAGCTGAGAATCTTCACTGATGGGTCCAAAACAGACAGCGGATCAGGCTCTGGAACCTTTTCAGAAGACCTGAACATGTCAATCACCACTCCGCTAGGAGCCCATAACTCGGTATTCCAGGCTGAGTGCATGGGCATCATTAACGCGGCGGCTGCCATCACTGCAAGGAAGGTAGTAGGATCCTCCATCCGCATACTCTCCGACAGCAGAGCAGTCTTAATGGCCCTAAAAAGCCATATAGTCACATCCAAACTTATACACGAATGCCACGAACGACTAATGGAGGTATGTCAGAACAATAAGATCACCTTACAATGGATCAAAGGACACAGTGGATCCCGAGGTAACGACGCCGCGGACGAGCTCGCCAGACAAGGATCGGGTGCGGGGGCGATAGGCCCGGAACCGATCCTCCCGATACCGTTTAGTAAGGTACGCTCAATGCTGCTGGCACGTACAGGGAAACTACACACAGAACACTGGCTAAACCAAACTGGATGCAGACAGGCCAAGCAGGCCATGCCTAGCATGAACGGTAAGCTCACAAGGGCGCTCCTTCAACTAGGAAAGGTTCGACTGAGTATGGTAACCAGTGTCATAACAGGTCATGGACTTTTTAACAAACATCTTTTTATAACAGGTGTCACAGACAGTCCCCTATGCCGTGGATGCATGGAGGAAGAAGAAACAGCCTCTCACGTGGTGTTGGAATGCAGCGGATTGGCCCCATACAGGGCAAAACATCTCGGATCCCCGAGTGACCTCCCCGAGGTCCTACTCAACATCAAAGGTTTGATAGGATTCCTCGAGGAGCTGGGCTGGCAAGACTAGCCCACCCCCTATCACGCAAAATAGGCGCAAGACGTCGAGTTGCGGAAAATCGCCCGAGCTACATGTCGTTCTCCTCCCGCCCAATGAGAGATGCCATTCGACTTCTCTGTCCAAGACACGGTGGTTGTGCAGCATTTCGTGGCAGTTTTCGCTATTCTGCCACGAAATGCTGGAACAACATACCCCCTCCAATACGTAACTCAAAAACATTACACACTTTTAAACTTAAATTTAAACAATATCTTTTCAGCTTGCAACTGCCGTGTTCTTAGTGTTCCATGCATCTTAGTTAAATCATTTTCTCTTTCTCACAAATTTTATATTATAAATCTAATTCTTTGTTTATTCGAGTTCCCTATTTTATGCTCCACTATATTTAATATTATACTAACTAAATACATGCTTTGCCTGACTTCTTCTATATATTATATTTACATATTCCCAACCTTCCACTTCACTTCCATACTTCCATATCAAATTTGTTTTTTTCTTTTTTTTCTTTTTCTTCTTGTATAAGTTTCTAATTTATGTTTAATATTAAGTACTGAATCACATTTTGCACTGCCTTTACTGTTCTGAGCTATCTTCTTGCCCTGGGCTCCACGGAAGACCAGCGCTGTAGCATATATATTATGTTAGAGCATATGCTGAGTGGTGTCCATTTGTAGCCTCTATAGCAGCATCAAGACTACGACTAACTATTATTGCATGTTAGTTAAGCTACTAATAGTTTTAACTGTTTAGTGTATAAGATCCTCTTTTTTTTTAATTTATATGTGTGGTGCTGTATGTAGATGGTTTTTGCAATAAACGTTTTTCTTCTATTCTATTCTACAATACAATACAAGGGGTACGATTTTTGTCTTGTAATTAAGACTTTACAGTTTACATCTTCCACAATCAATATTGTTGCATCTTTTGTTACAGGTGAAGCTTTGAGTAGGCCTGTTGTACAACCAGTGTCCCCATTTACAGAAAGCAGAGTTCCAAAACAACTTCACGAAGGTACTGGTTTAACTACTTTAAACCTTAAATAAAACTGTAGTTAGGAAAATTCTGTAAAAGTAGGAAATAGATTTGCCGCCCTTACAGTTTACCCTCATTCTGGCATTCAACACAACTAATATTTTTGCCTTAGTCTGTTTGTTTCATTTGGCTTCATTTACGTTAAAGCTGTATCTTAGAATAATATATTTAATTTACAGGTTCTCAAGAGATGATTTACATCACGCACATTGTGGATCCTCATAATTTTTATGTCCAACGAGCTTGCCACCAAACTGTGGTCAAAGAAATGCTGCGAGAGTTCAAAAATTCTGTGTCCTCGCCTAAACCATCCATAGCGCATATTACAGAAGGCAAGTTCTATGTAATATCACTAATATCCATGACTTATCTAAAAATTATACTAAAATCACCAGACCACCACACCTATTTACAGAGAGACGACAATTTTATGTTGTCGAGAGGTAAATACACAAAATACAATCCCAATAAATGCACAGAGCCCCTAAGCCTTTAGCTATCTTTTTCTGCCGCCTAAGGGGTATATATTGTACTTAAAAGTGGTTTATACGGAGTGTTTTTACAACCAATATTTTCGGGGATATCCTTGTTGGTCTCGTGGTAAAACTTGCTTAGTATGACGTACCTGTATATTCGCAAAATGTGTCTAAGGTTTAAAAAACATCCTGATGTATATGCAAGGGAAGAATTTTATTATGCCATGAATTTAGTTTCTTATTGAGATTCCACTATAATGTTATTTAACGTTGTGCATTATTTGGTTATTTCACTTTAATGTGGTTAATCTCTGAGATTAACAGTATGTTGCAAAACGTTCAGGCAAGTTGTACCTGGCGTTCAACAAAACCGACAACATGTGGCAGCGCTGCCGCATCGTCAGCATCGACCGCAAGAACCCGGACAAGCCGATATGTACCGTGTTCTGTATCGACTTTGGAAGCACCGAAGTCGTTCCTGCCCATAAGTAAGCTCCTTATCTCAATTGGACGTAATTGAACATAAATGTATAAAACACCATTCTTGGAAATTACGACGTTTTTGTATTGGAATAAAAACCTTTTGAACCCTGTTTTAACAAGTGACGAGTTTATTGCCAAGGTACGAAGTCGGTGGAGGGAGAAGTGACGCTGATTGTCAAAAACACACGTAATCTTAAGGAAATTTATAATTTAAAATTTATAAGAATTATCGTAGAAAAGCCAACAAAATGAGGGCAGCACCAGTCGTGCATCTAGCGAATAGATGTACCTACGGGGATTATGAATGCGATTGACACGACTGGGGGATTTCTCATAATTACTGTTCGGAGCAGTCGTGGGTACCATTACATTTGTGGCTACAATACCATTGTCCTGGTGCCTTGATTAGCCAGACGTAGCTGAAGATTATAAGCGTTAGGTCTGATAAATAGATAATTAGCATGCAGTGCAAGCATCTAAGTTATGTTTTTATTGCACCCAGGCTTCGTCTGCTGCAGCCAGGCAGAGTTCAATCGCCGCCACCGTTAGCAATCAACTGCTGCTTGGCTAACTGTGAGCCCAAGTGTGGCATTTGGACCAGTGAAGACTCTTATCTCATTCAGAATATTATCAACAAGTAAGTTTCACAGTTAAAAAGAATATTAAACTCTGCTTAACCATCATGTTTGTTGTTACAGCGTATCAATATTTTATACTGTTATCCTGTCGGTGTCAGGCATATAGTAAATAGCTGTAAAATGGGTAAAATTGTTACTGAAACTGTTGTGTGGGTATTAACAAGGGCCTTTTTCCCACATACACAATGAACTACATAATAGGTATATTATTAAATTCAATAAAGAAAATTGGTGATCGAATTCTGCAGAAATTCAATAGAGCAGAGTTAACCCCTAATCGATTTCAGCAAACAAGCGGTGATATACATCCGCAACATGCAGTCGACTTCGAACTTTGCCATGCGGCTGGTGTGCGACGTGACCACGTTCGAGGACGGCGTGAATCTGGCGCACGCGCTGGCCTTCCACGAGCGCGCCAAACTCATCAACCCCAAGTTACACGTAAGTTCTTTTAGCAGGGGCGTATTTTGAAATTTCGCGCCCGGGGCCAATAGGTTTCGCCGCCCCAGAAGTCCGCTCATGGAGGAAAAATAAAATTCAATCCGCCAGGGAGTTGGCGCCCCGGGCTATGGCCCGAATGGCCCTAGGGTAAATACACCCCTGTCTTTTGTTCTCATACTCTTAAATATTGGTTAAATAAACTAATCTATTTTAACTTGCCGATAAATTAGCTGCCATCATTGCAGAGACTGGGAAATGTCAATTCGTAGTGGAGTCTCGATTTTGCTGGACGATACGAAGCAGAGTCCCGACAAAGAAGATGAATCCACGAGTTGCCATAACCAATCATAATTTAGGACCCATTTATGAGTCTCAAATGCTTGTTCACAGTCTATGGACGTCATTGGGCATATTTTAATATTTTTAATCGTTGATATTGGTATAAGGAAGTCTCTGTTGTATGGAAATGGAACAGGGTTATATTTTCAAAATGACGGGCGTTTTTCCGAGCCTTGGTCATGAATTCATGGCTCAACTCAAGCTGCGCAGAGAAAAGGTCTTCCATTCCATTTTATTTTCAACCTTTATTTTGAAAAAATAATAATTGCATTTGTCTTGGAAAATTTTTATTTGAGGACCGTTAGAAGATATACTGTTTTGTGTTATTGGATTCGTATTTATGATAATCATGATATTAATGAGTACTTTTTTCAGTACCCAAAAATATCCGGATTGAGAGAAAAACCAAAATTGTTCATGGTGAACAATAATTTAAAACTGAAATCAAAAGAAGAAGTTTACATAACACACATCTATAGCCCCGACAAGTTTTACGTGCGAGAGGTATGTTGGAGTTTCAGAATATATTTTACAGAACATAATATTATATACTCGTATATGGTGCTACTTTCTCGCACTTTACAATAAGCACTTTCCGTGCCTGTGAAAATTTTAAAGGCCCATAACTTAAGGTTTACTCGGGTAATTCCGAATGTCGAAAACTGTCGGATAATTCGGAAAAGAGACTTTTATTATGATGGAATTTAGGGTGATTTTCATGATGAAAATGATTTTGGTTTTAGCGCCACCTGCAGAGCGCTTTCGAAAAACTGACTGAGGACTTGGAGCAAGAGTACAGTTTGGCTCTTAACACTGAGAGCGTGTACCTCCCGGAAGTCGGTAAGATCTATTTTATAACATAACTCACATGATATTAATCTAAAGGGTACCTGGTGTAGCAAACCTGGTGTTTGTACTTTAGTAAAGTAAATATATAAAAAGTATTACTCAAATCGGATAACGTAGCTCGCAATAATCGATGAGCATATGTACATATAAAATATCCACCATCGAATACAGAATCTCCTCTTTCTTGAAGTTTAAGTCGGTGGGGGTAAGTTCGGGGAAGCCGGTCAAATTTTTTTTTGTATGTGATTAAAAAACGTTTATTTGTGTTATTAATAGTACATTACTACAGAGGCCGGGACGAAAGGGGTTGCCGGCCGAAGACATATAGACTAGGATAGGTCTGAGGCGGGCAACCCCATTTTCCGCCGAGGTATGTATAGTGCTTTTCTCAAACATGCAATGAAATAAATAAAATAAAAAATCCACGAAACCCAAGTTTTATTTATAAAAAAAAACTAAAAGTAAACTACACCCAAAATATAATTAACACGTACATATATCTTTATCACGCGTATGTTTTACACGAGTCGTGTATTTTTACTACCCGTATATTTTCATGTATCTTTGAATTTTTCGCCTTGTATCCGTCTGACTGTCGTTTTCGTAACATAAGTTTACATAGTCTTTCATGTTGATATCACGTTTCACATACATCGTTGCTTTATGCGTGGCACAGACCAACCCCTATAGACATAGCTTATAGGACGACTCGCGGCCTCCACTCATCGGAGCAATAGCGCTTATAAAATATTGCCCGCGCGCCGCTCCGATCAGTTGCGTCCAAATTCACGACCTGTTAACAGCGTGCGCGTGTTTACGAAAATAAATCGCAATTTATTTAACTCATTGGGAAATCATGGGATTTTGCAGTGTAAAATGGTGTGGCAAGTCATCTAAGACTTCCAGTTATAAAACAGATGGAATAACATTCCGCAATTAAGTCAAATTCACTATTTTGTTGAAAATTGTTTCTTGTCCGCGGGGTTCATTTTATACTGGTCAATATGGTTGTACTGAGCGGCAGCGAAGTAGCCCGTCCTTTTCCGTCAACTTGAAAATGCAATGTGCTATCCCTTTCACGTCAACAAGTAGTGATGTGACGGTGATGGTTTTGTCAATTGCGGTAACTTCGTGCTTTCGCTCGTAACATATTGTACCATTTTAAGAAATGTAAAAGATAATTGTGATTCTCTTTTATTTTTAACTGAGAATAAATAAAATTGATCTGTAGAATCTACAGTTTTAATTAGGTACTTGGTAGTTTATCTTAGTAGGTATATGTAGTATGTTAGTTTAGTTTTTAGTTAGTATATAGTACCATTATTGAGGTAGCATCAAAATAAGAAAATAATCATATTTTAGCAAGTTTTCAGAGCAACGCCCATGTGACATGACATGTGACACAACTAGGAGTTGCAAGCGCCATTAGTTAGTAGTATAGTTTGGGGTCATCCATTAATTACGTCACACGTTTAGGGGGGGGGGGTCAAGAAAATGTGACATGTTGTGACATGGGGGAGAGGCGATAATAATTTTCGTTCCTAAATGATTTTGTGTTATAAAATTACTAATATTTCTTTTACCAAAAATATTTTTAAATTCAAAAATAATTCCGAGTTAGTATTGCCGATTTCGTTGAAAATAAAATTGCCTAAAATACGACGTCACACCAGGTGGGGAGGGATTTGCAAAATGTGACCAAGTGTGACAAGGAGGGGTCAAAAAACCTAGAAATTCGTGTGACGTAATTAATGGATGATCGCTTTCCATAGGCTGCGTTTGCCACCAAAGTGTATTTTTGAAATTTATGATTGATTTATGAATAATAAATGAATGATGTAATTTTTTTTAAGAATCCAGGTGAGCAGTTAGGTCACGAGATGGACCTGATACCTGATGATGAACTTTGAAGAAGTGCAAGGGAACTCTTTTTATATTGTATGAATATTCTGAAGTAATAAATCTGTGGACTTTATTGATAACAAATATTTTACCACAATAGATTACGGTACCATTGTTACCAGTACCACTGCAAGTAATGAACATGTCCCATCCCTACGCTTACACGTGTCAGCGCGCCATGTCTGGAACGACCAATCGCAACGCCGGGAGCACCCCTCCCGCGCCTCACAGTTTGGTGATTTGCGTCGCGAACAAAATGGCCAATATTGGGTTTCTAGAGGCGGTGTTCTGTGATGCGTGGAGTAAATAAGTATAATTTCCATAGTGTTGACGATTTTGTAGTTACTTTCGTTTCTTTAAAATATGCCACAAAACTGTTACTAATAAACTGTAAGCCGTTTTTCTTAGTTTCTCAAATAATAAAATTGCCATAAGCAACCATATACATACTTCTTCTTTGACTTGGCGGCGGCAAGTTATTTAAAATCAATTCTGCTTACGCTGCCAATTCCAAGTCCTACGATTACAATTAATATTAATTTCATTATTTCATCGGAACTCATATTATATTAAAGTAAAAAAATCAACAACGCACCATAAATCCAATTAAACAGAAATACAGAATGAAAATTTTTAACTTTGCCTCCATAACAATTAAAAAAAAAATAACTACGCGTGTTTGTGTAGACCTTTTTACCTCTAACGTTTAGATGAAATATTTTAAATGTTTTTATTTGTCTAATTAAATTTATAATTTAAAATTATAGAATTTGGTTAATAATGTATTATTTATTATGTTCATGTTCATGCAAATTGTAGCAAAAATTGTTTTTAGTTTTTTTTTTTATAGGCGTAGTGGCAGAGTGTCATTACGAACCATAAAGCAAATACTGCCTCTAGTTTTTTTTAATGGATGAATGCCACGATGCTGTGTCACAAATATCTGTGAAATGAAAATTAAAAAAGAGGACTTTGCCGGCCTAGGCCTGCAAGATTTGTATGAAATTCCATTAACGACCCCTTGTCCTAGCCGCACCTGAAACGTCATACTTCGCAGCCTATTATAAGGAACATAACATCAATATTTCATTGCATGTTTGAGAAAATACATTTTATTTCTTCAAAAAGAATTGGCTTTCGAAAGTAAAACAAACAAAAAATACTTATATAGAGATCAGCGTTCAATGTATGATATTGAGTGTCCGCTAGCACGATTAATACAAGGGTCGTTCCCGGTGCAGGCGTGGTATACGTGGTGAACACGGAGACGGGGCAGCGCGGCGAGGCGGCGGCGGCGGCGTGGGCGCGGGCGCTGGTGCTGGAGCTGCCGGGGCGCCTGCGCGCGCGCGTGCTGCTGGTGGACACGGGCGCCGTGCAGCTCGTGCACTGGCGCGCGCTGCGCCCCGTGCGCCCGCACTTCACGCAGCTGCGCGCGCTGGTACGTAACACTGCCACACGCCACATTACCACAGAACAAGTTATAGTACTACCGTACAGAAATAGTACATTATTGTCGAGGCTCTGAAGTAGCTACTTGCAGGCTGGGGTCGTTTTAATTGAATTTAATTGAATCTGAAGCCAGCAAGTAGCCTTCTAGCCGAGTCATATATAGGGTGGTAAGATAAGTCGGGCCCTGGAGGGAAACTACCTTAAATCCTTAAGCTGGCTCATTTTACTTAAAGGAGACATTCCTTTATTTTTAAAAAGAAACAAAATTGCATTCAAAGATTTTCTAAAACTCGCTTGCCTCGCCCGGGACTCAAACCGACAAAAAAAAATTTTTATTATTTTATTCTACTAGTCGATACAGTTAATGTTAATGATAACATTTCTCCAAGAAACATTAGGTCTTACACTCGTCTGTCGTACAGAATATCCATAAAATCTAATATTTAGTATTAAAGATTTTTTTACACAAACCAAATTGAAGAAAAAAAGTAAAATATTTTGAATGCAGTTTTGTTTCTTTTTAAAAATAAAGGAATGTCTCTTTTAAGTCAAATGAGCCACCTTAAGGATTTAAAGTAGATTCCCTCCAGGGCCCGACTTATCTTTCCACCCTGTATAGTGCTTTTCTCAAAAATGGTGAAAGAAATATAAATATCATAGAAATATTTTACAAAAGCAACGTTCTTACGTATATATTTTCATAGAAATAAGCCCTTGCCGCCTTTATATTTTTTTAATAAAAAAATAAAGTGTATTTTTCTGCCGAAAATACGCCAACCTATTTGAGACAGCTAAATAGACGCGGTACTAATCATCTGTATGGCTGTTTAATGGGCCTGTGCCTTCATTTGATGTGGCCATTTAAACTTTTTTTTAAAGTTTGGAACACGACAAATAATGGAATTTGTATGCAACATTGCAGTCCCAGAATCGAGACTGCAATATTTTTAACGTTTTAATTTTTGACTGACCATAAATTACGGGCTTCGCGACCTATTTTTTAGACGACAAAGTCGACTTTGCCGTCCATTTTTGAGAAATAGTACATTATTGTCGAGGTTCGGAAGTAGCTACTTGCAGGCTGAGGATTCGTTTTAAACGGACGACCTTGGGAGTCCGTTTAATTGAATCCGAAGCCAGCAAGTAGCCTTCCAGCCGAGTCATATATAGTGCTTTTCTCAAAAATGGTGCAAGAAATATAAATATCATATAAATATTTTACAAAAGCAACGTTCTTGCGTATATATTTTCACAGAAAAAAGTAGAAACAATTGAAAAAATTAGCTTTGCCGCCTTTTTATTTTTTTAATAAAAAAATAGAAGTGTATTTTTCTGCCGAAAATACGCCAACCTATTTGAGACAGCTAAATAGTCGCGGTACTAATCATCTGTTTGGCTGTTTAATGGGCCTGTGCCTTCATTTGATATGGCCATTTCAACTTTTAAAAAGTTTGGAACTCGACAAATAATGGAATTTGTATGCAACATTGCAGTCCCAAAATCGAGACTGCAATGTTTTTATCTTTTTAATTTTATATTGACCATAAACTACGCGCTTCGCGACCTATTTTTTAGACGGCAAAGTCGACTTTGCCGTCCATTTTTGAGAAAAGAAACTTTTCTACAAAACTGAAGTTTGGCAGTGATACAGGGACGAATCGTGCTGCCCCTTTCTAATGTATCGCACTATCCCTTTCGGCTATTTAGGGTTGTCAAAATCTTATCTGCGATTGTGCACGCAGAGGGACGTCAAGTTGTGCCAACCCTAATAATTGCTCGTAGCAATGCTGAGCCGAACGGCGCCGAGAATGCCCCAAAAGAGGAGTGTTGCCCGACTGCCATTACTAGCTTAGATTCATCTCTAATTAAAGGGTAGGATGATTCGCTGGAGGCGATATCGATAGGTGACGCTTGTGAGTCTGCGCCTCATGGTGCATGGCGCTGTTAGTTTGCATCCTGAGAATTCAGATCCCGCCTGATAAGAAGAACAAACCACTGAGCACATATTATGGCGCTGCCCTCTTCACTCCTATCCTGTCCCAGCTGAGGATCTGGATGCCCTGACACCCGACGTAGTTACCTGGCTTAACAACCTCAAAGCTGTACTCTGATTGCCTAATCATGCATGCGATTAAGAGCCAACAGGAGTGTTCATTCCTCCATACAAACGTACTCCTCGTTTTCCTCCGTGGTTTTTGAAGCTAGAGCAATGATTTTTTCAACACAGATTAATATTGTCAGTATCTGTGTCGGACCGTTTTGCTTTTTGTGATATTTTTGTTTTTTAAGGCGCTAGAGCCCTTCAAAAATGGCCAAAATGGCCTAATTGACTATGCCGCAATGAGAGGCGTGGTATTCAAAACTGATATTAATTAGCCAAAAAAGCAAAACGGTCCGACACAGATAATTTCATAATCATTTAGATTTCCAAATTTGGTTACGATTGGTTAAGTTTTGGAGGAGGAAAAAGAGGAGTACGAAACCTCGATTTTTGTCATTTTTATGCAGGATTTTTCGCCTCAGCTGCAGTTGTCCCTATCGCACTAATTTTAGGGGCGGAGTCAAGTTTCTAAATACGTACACAGCCAGAAAAGTGATGGGCAATAGTCGACATTTAATGTCGATAATCTAGTGATGTAAGAAGTTATCGATAAACCGTCTTGTGTGAAAATATCTAGACCCTCCTAAGACACAAGGGGTTTTGCGTTGAGAGGGAACACATTTTTGGAGTTACATAGGTACAATCTATTTTGAACTTTTTGATTCTAATATTTCAAATTAGAAATCAAAATCAAAAATATTTCATTGCATGGTTATGGGTTTACAAAATTTTTAGGTACAGTCACGCTCCGTAATTATCGAGCAATTTAAGGTCCTAGCTAGGGAATGCAATCTCGCACCAAGATTGGCGATTCGAGATCTCGCACGAAAAATCCGAATCGAGATTGGGTGTTTCGAGATCTCGACAGTCAGATTTTCGGGATCGAGATTAATATCTCGACGTGATCGAATTTGACAAAGTAACTAAAAATGTGTTATTTTAATCAAAAATCTCTAAGAATTCCATACATATAAACCTCGTAAAATCGGGCGTATCGAGATATTCCTAGGAATATAATGAAACGCCAACATTTCATGATCTGCCTAGCGAACACCAGCCATTTTGTGCAAACCTCAAGGTGTGATATTCTGATATTCCTATAGTCTATAAGGCAAATTAAACAAAAGTCGTCTACTTCACGATTTTCGTCGACATCTCTTCTAAATACCTAAAACTGGTATGGACGTGTTCCTCGTGGTCTCCAGAATATGAATAGACCGGTTTATATTTTATGGAGGGGGGGGGGGGGGGACGTGTCGAAAAAAAGGGAAGGAAAAAGTGGGCGGCCGACCAGCATTGATATTTGTTCACGTCTTTAGTCCTATGGGACCGATCGGTTCGTGTGAGATGTCGTTTGAAAGAGTATTAAACGTGCAATTATTGTTTTATAATAACCGTAGTCATAACTGTAGTCATTTACAAAATATTTAAAATATATGATTTTTTACCGTGCATGGATGGCATAAGTACTGACAAAACATGCGTCTAACTCAATAAATTATAACTTTACCGCAATAAATGTTATAAAATATACGAAAAATTTCATTAGCTTTCCAAAAACATAAGTTTTATTGCTGTATGATATTATATAACAAAGTAATGATGAATTTTGTTCCGTCACGTAAATGGCGGGCGACCGACCTCAACTGATCATTATTTCTCGGGTTCTATTTTACTGATCAATTGGTGATGCATACCATTAGAAAGAATATTAAACATACTATAATTGGTTTCTAATAACCGTAGTCATAACTGTAGTCATTTACAAAATCATTGAAAATATATGATTTCTCGATCAATTATTTTACAATGCGCCCGCTATGAAGCTAGGAATATCAAAGAATGCATTGCTCTGATGGATCTGCATTCTGCCGTCTCTTTCATAAGGAAGATCGTGATATGCCTGGGTTAATATTAGATCAGGAAATGGTGGCGTTTCATGATACGCCTAGGATTACGATTTTACGATATGCCGCCGACATACTACTTATTTAAGGTACCTCATGTTATATTTTGAAAATAACAACAAATTAAATTGACATTTACATAAAATATAATAATATTTACAAAAAACCAATTTTAATTTTTACTTTACTTGTATGAAATGCTATCGATGTTAAACCACTATTTACCTTTACTTAGAAACTGCGTAACAATAATAGAGCTAAAGCCGGACACATAATAGCACTGCCTGAACAACATGAATCTAAGGTCATATATTACTTAAAACAAAGTATTTCACTTTCAGTCTTGTTCGAGATCTCGAAAATATTAATCGAGATCTCGACCGAGATTGCATATATCGAGATTTCCTGTCAACTAAGTTAAATTTCGAAAATACGTGCGAGATCTAGCGAGATCTCCAAATTGCGAGATCTAGATTGCATTCCCTAGTCCTAGCTGAATCGGTTGTTTCATACACTTACTCTTACTCTATAGAATGTCCAATCCTGCCTTACAAAGACGTTAATATTTATATTTGTCACGTCTATACTTCGTTTCTGAGCATTATTGAAAAAAAATACTTACTTGATACTAGTATTGACCACTAAGTACATAAATAGGGTAATTCGCCAGTAACAGGCCACTATTAGTAACTGGCCACGCCAAACCAAAAATAAATTCTATTCACCTATAAATAGAATTCATTTTAGTATAAGGTGGTCAGTTATTGAAACCTTATACCTACTAAAATGAATTCTGTATAGAGGTGAATAGAATTCATTTTTAGTTTAGGGCGGCCAGTTACTGGCGAATTACCCTATTCGATATCGAGTTCCGTAAACGTAAGCCGGGTAAGTAAAAAAGTTCAATCGCAATAGGGTAATTCGTCAGTGGCCACCCCAAACCGAAAATGAATTATATTCACCTATAAATTGAATTAATTTTAGTATAAGGTGGCCAGTTATTGAAGTTATTGAAACCTTATACTAAAATGAATTCTGTTTATAGGTGAATAGGATTCATTTCTAGTTTAGGGCGGCCAGTTATTAAAAGTGGCCAGTTACTGGCGAATTACCCTACTTAGTAGTAGCAGTAACAAAAAGTGACAATGCAAATTGCAATCAGTGAGGTGCGCGCCGGCGCGAGTACGGGCGCACCGCACGCGTCTGTGTGCGTGCATTACACACACAAATACAGTCTCTCACGCCGCGGTTACGCCCCGTCAGAGCGACGGGTATATTCAGCTTGAAATCTCAAAATTGACTTTTAGCTCAGCTCCCGTTTCGTCTTAAATAATAAATGAATTGGCATTGTTAAAATTTTTTCTAGGCGACGGAATGTCACCTCGCTGGAGTGACGCCGTTGAACAAGAAATGGAGCGCGGCCTCCGTGGCGCTCCTGCACCGCTTCGAGGAGCGCGTGCTGGAGCTGCACGTGGAGGACAACCGCAACCGCGGCTCGCTCGGCGTCACGCTCTACGACAACACCGGCGAGGACGTCGTCTGCGTCAACAACGAGATGATCAAATACAAGTTCGCCATCACCTTTGGGTAAGTATAAGTAGAGCAGCGGTTCTCAAACTTTTTTGGTGACGGAACCCTTTCGGCAAGCGAAATATTTGACGGAACCCCAAATTAAAATTTTTCGTTCATCACTGTGGACCAGATGAGCTGGTTTTTTTCTTATTATTACAAGTATATTTTCGCAGAACCCCAACAGAGGCTTTGCGGAACCCTAGGGTTCCGCGGAACACACTTTGAGAATGGCTGAAGTAGAGTATGAGTTGTCAATATTTCGTACCTAACTTTCGAAAAACTCATTAGTACTAGCCAGAATTGTAAGTCATGACACTTAGAGCATTTAGTTACTGGAGATGTCACGGCTGTCATTTTCTGTACGAAACAGTCTGCCGATTTTTGCGGGGGAGGGGACGTCAAATGTATTGCTATTTCTACATGAGTTTGCACAATTGTGCAAGTTTTTCGGCAAACGGGTAAGCTCTTAAAGGCGACTCCAGTTATTAAATGGATGGTGTTAAGCAAAAATGTGTCAACCCATATTAATTTTTCAATAAAATGTCAACTTTAAGCGTCAGTTTTTTGAGTTGACATCTTATTGAAAAATTTATGTGGGTTGACAATGTTGACACATTATTGCGTATCAGCATCCAAATGGTCTAAGGTCGAACGTCATATCCACTGGGCCACCACCACCGCTGAAATAGAATATTTTAGATAAATTAAACATATTAAATTTATATGAGATATATGATATTTTTTTGATTTGATAATTGAATACTGTATTTGTTTTCAGTCTCTTTAGATTTAACTTGAGCGACGGCGAAAGTCAAGGTGCAACACACAAGGCTCCGCAAGACGAAACAAAGAAATCAGAACCTAAGCGTAATGCTAAAAAAATAAAAATACTGAGCCACGATGACGATGACACCAAAATAGATGAAAAGAATTTGGAAGCTAAGGATAAAGGTCCACTCAGGCTCGAAGCCAAATTGCTGCAGTACCAGTCACCTTCTCTACTCTACGTGTCGCTGGTTCACCAGCAGAAGACTTTCAATCTCTTATTTGAGAAAATACAAACAGAATACTCAAAGGCAAATTCTGAAAATGACAAAAAGGATTGGAAGGAAGGAGACAGATGTTGCGCATTCTGTGAGGAATCCAAAACGTGGCGGCGAGCTGTCATCGTAGAATTAGTAGACAACAAAGCAAAGTTGTTCTATTCTGATTTCGCACTGGTCGAAACAGTACCTCTGGATAATTTAAGAGTGTTGACTCCAGATTTCGAATCGTTGGGAGACGCCGCGATCAAATGCCATTTGTCCGGAGTGATGCCGGCAGTCGGCACCGAATGGCCTTCACTCACAAAAGAGTATCTCAAAGAACTGCTGGAAGTATACAAAAGGGTGTTTATAACCAAAATCGGGAACTTCAAGGACAGGAGTATGCCTGTGGAGTTATGGGTGTACCACACCACCCAGGGCGGTGCTCTGGAGCCCGACACGTCGGAGTGGCGCTGTCTAAACCTGAAAATCATTGAACAGGGTCTGGCAATACCGGACAAATCTGAGGTAATTCATTTTTATGCTGTTACAATATTTACATTTGGGGGCACGGTACTTTCTACTTTTACCTTTTCTCGAACCGTTGTCTCATTTTCAAACACTCATAGCTTCGTCTCAGCCATGAAACGGCCAAGCTATAGTTTTTAAACCGAGGTATAGGGGTTAATAAAGTCAGGGCTTATTAGGGGCTTGGCTTTTGCTGAGATCTGATAACTTTTTTACATTAAAAGTCTTGGGCGCCAATTTTACATGAAATGTTTTTGCTGAAATTCATAATACTGTTAACTGGGAATACTGGGATTTAAATTTTGAATATAGGACCTCAGTAAGGTTAAAGGTACCTTCGTTCGCTAATACCCATCTCAGCTCGACTACCGTGCCCCACCACGCACAGCGACCGTAAGTCACATACAAAAACCAGTTTGAAGTTTGCATTTATTGCGCACGAATGCGCTAAACAATCGAATGAGCTTTCGAATGTCACTTACGATTATGTGTGATGGGTGGGTAATCAATACGTTTAAGGTTTTATAGGATATTTTATTTTTAGGCTGCCGCAGAGGAATCGAACGCTAAGGAGGACGACGACGAAATGTTGTCGTTTGGGAACTTGACGGGTTCCGTGCGCGAGTGGCTGCAGCTGGAGCCGCTGCCGACCAAGCCGCTGGCCCAGGCGGACGTCACCGGCGCCTCCACGCCCGAGGTCGACGACGTCAACGCTAACATCGACCAGGTCCAGGCCGGCTCCTCCAATACTGTGTTCATATCTGATTGGCTGCCTGCCGAGCCTTTGCCGACCAACGAGTTCATAGGGGTGCCGACGTAAGTTCACTGCAATTTCACGATAGCCATAGTCTGGAGTAAATTAAAGACTCGAGTAACAATATTCTTACCCCAGGAGTTACACATAATGTTTGTCATCACACTTGCGAATAATAAATTGAATTTTAAGCGAACTTATTCTTAAATGTGGTGACATTATATTCGTCAGCCATATTGTCATTTTTTGGTAGTGTTGACATTGAAGGCACATCAACCTCCAGCCATAATTGAAAATTGTGTAAAAATATTTTAAATGGCTATTAAATTAATGAAATTAAATATTTTTAAACATAAACAAAAAAATGTAATTTATATTCGTCCTCTATAAAAATTAAGAATAAAAAAAAATATATATAATCGTCAGTTTTTTAAAAGTAAAACTGTTTTATAAGTATTATTTATAAGTACTTAGTTCGTATAAATCAGTGACAGAATCCATAACATTTTTCCCGCGGGGAACAATATAGGCCTTTGTTCTTCAGTACACCTGCATGAAATAAGATATTTTTCGAGCAAGTGTGATGAAAAAGTAAAATACGTGTCTTCAAGAAGCTGAATATTATAGATGCTCAAACTCAATCACCTCGCTGGTGTAGCGTGCGCCGCAGTGTGCTTCTACATTCTTATGTTACAGTGACATAGTTTGTTGAATGAAATGTTGTTTTTCAGGTACATCGACAATGATGGTGTTGTCTTTCTACATCAGCTGGCGCAGGAAGAGACGCTCGAGCTTATCCGCAAGGCGCTCGAGGTCCGCTTCAAGAAGCCCGATCCTAAGGCCAAGTACGCGAAGTGGACCGTGGGCGAACCGTGCGTCGCGCTGTACTTCCTGGACAACCGTTTCTATCGGGGGCGAGTGTTGGAGGTCAATACAGACACCTCCTCCTGTTTAGTCCAGTACGTCGATTACGGCAATGAAGAAATCTGCTCGTTTGTCAACATGAGGAAGAGCATTGCCCTTCATCAGATACCCATACAGTCCCACAAGTGCATCCTGGCTCGAATTCGCCCAATAGGCAATCTGTGGGACAGAACAACGTTGGATTACATACACAAATCAGTCGTAGAGAAACACTGTTTGGTCAAATTATCTGGTGAGCGTGTCGGCGATCTCTTGCCAATAGAGCTGAAATATGACAAATTGTGGATAAACGACCACCTGGCCGACTTTGAGATGGCAGAGTATACAGACGGATCGAAAACCGTGGTTAAGAAATTCGCACCAAACCCAAATTTAAAGACACAAGGAAACGAAGACCTGAAATCTGACTCGGGGCCAGATTATATCGTGGATGAAGATGCCGATAGCGCGGAGCTCCTGTCGTCACACGATTGTTCCTTCGATGCAAAGTCTTTCGAGGCTGCTGATTGGAATTTACTCATGGAACAAGAAGGTCAGTCAAAACACGAAAAAGTGCTGGCTTACACAAAAAATGATAAAGAAGAAGTCCTATCTAATATTATACTTATAAACGATTTACATACTCTGGAATTATCTGTTGTTCATAACGATGAAGATAATTTGTTATATGATGAGATGTTCGAAAATTTGCAAAATGAAGCCGCCAATTTTCCGCCGCTGAACGGAATATATGAAGATAAACCATGCATTGGTCTGTTTCGCGACGAAACTGGACAACCAGGGTGGTACAGAGCGTCTATACAACGATACAGCAAATCAAAAGGACTCGTTAAAGTACGCTATGTTGATTATGGCAACACTGACGTCGTTTCTACATCGAATGTGAAAGAAATAAGCGAAAAGTGGTTGAAATTGCCACCTGCCAGCATACAGGCTAATTTATACGAAGTTAAAGTAAATCCCCATGTCGACATTAATATTGTGTCGACTAAATTTATTGAAACATTCCTGGACAAGGGGCCATTCCAGACTAAAATCATAGCATATGAAAATTCTATACCCCAAGTAGAACTTAGAAATGAAGACGGCCAACTTGTTTACAGCAAGCTCATAAGTAGCGGATATTTGATTGAGAAAGATTTGTGTATCAATGACAAATTTTAGTTCTTTTTATCATTTAAACAAGTCAAAGCCTTGGCCCCGAACTAATGGCAATAATCTTGTTCCTTAACCCCTGGCGGGCAATGTTTTTTTTTAATCGGATTAGGAAAGCAGAGATCCATCAAGAATTCCAAAGCAATCTGTGATTGGTTTGACTAATGTTGATTAAAGTAGAATAAGTTACAATGAAAAAAAAAAAACAAAGTGATGTTCAGAGTTAGTTGTGTTGGTCTTTTTAATTTTATTAAGTGTTCACAAAAGCATTATCTGTTACTACTTAGTTACTAGATATTACTATTAATTAATTATGATTAAGTTAGTAATCCATAAAGATGTTATCTACCCTATTGTTTTGTTATGAACGATTAAAAGTCAAATCTATAATGTGTTGTTATTAGATTGTTTCAAACTTGAGTTGTTTCCCGCTGTCTGCAAAAGGAGTCGAGAAGACAGGAGTCTTTTGAATTGTTTGAAAGAAAAACTACTTTTCGGCAAAGATTAGACAATGTCTGTGACTCTTGTCTTAGGAGGAATTATTTTTGCACTTGTTACCAGTTACCACCAAGTTGTGACCACTGGTCTATTTTTTTTTTCATATTTTATAACTGGGAATAACTGAGAATTTGTTTTTCTCAGTTACCACTGGCGAGTGGGAATAGGTGAGAAAAAACCCAGTTGTTACTACTGGCATCCGAATCCAATAAAACGTTGGGACCTGTTATATGGTGTGCTGCTCTGCAGCGGCGCCACCATAATGAATACCAATGAATTATATGGTGAAATGATGTACCTAAAAGGTACATCATGTACATATAATGCTTATGACTGTACCTGTGATACGAAACGAAATAATCGGCATTGAAAGTGGCGCCGCTGGGGAGCATACTCCCCAGCGGCGCCACACAGTACTCATAGATAGAAATGATATTAGCTATTTTTTTCTTATGTAAATTGATGTACTAATGCTGTTTATTACGTACCTATTGGAAAAAAGAATTATTTTGCATTAATTAGCGATTTTATTTACATTTTAATTCCGCGTTCCGCCTAAACGGTACGAGTTGCAAGAGAGGCGCGCGGGTGAGCGAGATGGAGATAGAAATTCTTCCCGCGGGACCGCGCTCCCGCGGCTCGCTCCGATTTTCAATAATGAATATTTTTGTTTATGCTTTCGTTATGTTTCTGTGTCTGTCCTTCTGTATCAAAAGGAAAATTATATTAAGTACGTTGTATTTTTTATATTTAAAAGTATATAATTAAATAACATTTTCTGTATGATAGAGTCAGACCACAAAAAGTATGCAGCGCTAAATAAAAAGTAGCTTTTAGAAATCAGTATGTGCCAACACCATAGAAAATGGATTAAATAGTCTTGATACTTGTGAAATTTCGACCATATTTCGTCATACGTTGTATTTTTTTATAATTAAAAGTATATCTAGACACGCGGTAGCGTGTCCAGCCAAGTTCAAAGAAAAAGGAACTGGCGACGCAGCAACCGTGTGTAATATTATACGAACCATTTCGAGCTACTTTTGACCCCTTCACAACTTGAAACCTACTTTACCTACACAAATGAAATTTGGCACATGTATTCAAACCCCTTAGCTTGTCCAAAATACAAAATTTTATAAACATAGCTCATATAGTTATTGATAAATCAACGTGTAAAAACCGGCATTTATGTGACTGACTGACATATAGACCAAAGACCTAACCCACTTCTATATGACTTAGAAACTTGATATTTGGCATGAAGGTAGACTATTAGGTGTATATAAAGGGAAAAATCAGAAAACTGGAAATTATTGATATTTCGATGGAAAAAAAAATAGTTATAGACCAAAAACCTAACCCACTTCTAGATGACTTAGAAACTTGATATTTGGCATCAAGGTAGATTATTAGGCGTATACAAAAGAAAAAATCTGAAAACTGAAACTTTTTGACAATTGACCGCGCGTTAGCGAGGGTCTTCTTTTCAGCTGAGGCAAACTGCTTTCATGATGAATAGTAGGGTGTTTCATTTTTCCGAATTTTCGATTTTCATCTGACTTTGCTCGAATTTTAACTGATAAAAAATATTATACGTTAAATAAAATAAAATCGGTCAACATTTAGAGGTTGCACAACATCAACAAAGATTTTTCAAATAACCAACGACTCTACATCGGAGGGTAGAAAATGGTTTAAGAGGCTACCATCAAAGCAGAGAGTAGTGTGATACTGAACCTTCTACATATAAATAAATTTTAAAATTAGTAGTAAACTTGGATTATGGTTACTTGATAAATGTTCTAATTAAGATTTTTCAGTTTTTCCACATGTTTCCAAAGGAAAAGTGCTTTTATCGTATTTTAGACGCCAAATTCAGTTTTCTCATTCGATTTTAGTATCAGTTCATTATATTTTGTGGTTTTAAAACATAGTTCATTTTCACGCAATGTATGGGGTTCTCACTCTACCTTTTCAACTTGTGCAATATCTAAACGTTATTCGATTCTTTTGAAAATTGAAATAGATAGTTTTTTTTTGTGTGGGGAGACTCCATTGGTGAGCAAAGTCAGGAAAAATATTACAACTTTTTTTTCTCCATACAAAAGTGAATCACCCTAATGAATAGAATACTTACTATAGTAATTTCTGTACAAAAAGTAATGATATCCCAACAAAAACATAAATGTGAAATGAGAGCCAAGTTCAATATTAAGAATATGTGTCGTTATTGACTCGCCGACAAAAGAATTGAGATCTATATGCGTGCCAAGTTCTGTGCTGTGTAAAAAATCCTGAAATTATAAAGGATTTGTCTTGGCTAGTTTATTTTATACCTAATACGTAACGTATAAGTTAACAACTCAAAATTTGCATTAAGTAATTTAATTTTCACTACACCAACCGGTAAAGCTCTCTTGATTGTTCAAAAACTGATAGCAAGGTTGCATTTTATTCACATGTGAGGCAAAGTAATCAAATGCAAAATTTGAGTTGTTTTCTTATGTTTGCTAGCAGAATTGACTTTTAAACTATCGCTCATGCTTTGAAACCATGCTTTAGCTTGAAAACGAGCGGTTAAACAACTTTGCCCCTTGTAAAACAACTATTTTTCTTTTTACAGAAACATAAACATAACGAAAGCCAGAACAAAAATATTATTGATAATAATAAGTTCAAAAACCAAAACCCCGACTACCGAAAATCGCAATGAAACAAGATAAAATTCTTATCTCAAACTCATCATTCAGGCCTTTAGCATCATGGCAGATGATTTATGCAGCGTCTGTTAGCGAGGAACAACGTCTCTCGTGGCTGTATAAGCCAATGCGGGACCGGCATTTGCGACCGCATTTATGGCAGCTGAAGCAGGGAGTCATGTCGGCAACATTAGGTGGATTGGTAACCTCTTTGCGCGTTTTCGGGCAAGGTCTTGGAACCAGGCGTTGTCGTGGATTTCGATCTGGATCGACCTGGATCTCAAACTATCATACAGAAAATATTTTTGAATTAAAATTATATACTTTTAATTATAAAAAGATACAACGTATGACGAAATATAGTCGAAATTTCACAAGTATCAAGACTATTTAATCCTTTTTCTATGGTGTTGGCACATACTGATTTCTAAAAGCTACTTTTTATTTAGCGCCGCATACTTTCTGTGGTCTGACTCTATCATACAGAAAATGTTATTTAAACATATACTTTTAAATATAAAAAAATACAACGTACTTAATATAATTTTCCTTTTGATACAGAAGTACAGACACAGAAACATAACGAAAGCATAAACAAAAATATTCATTATTGAAAATCGGAGCGAGCCGCGGGAGCGCGGTCCCGCGGGAAGAATTTCTATCTCCATCTCGCTCACCCGCGCGCCTCTCTTGCAACTCGTACCGTTTAGGCGGAACGCGGAATTAAAATGTAAATAAAATCACTAATCAATGCAAAATAATTCTTTTTTCCAATAGGTACGTAATAAACAGCATTAGTACATCAATTTACATAAGAAAAAAATAGCTAATATCATTTCTATCTATGAGTACTGTGTGGCGCCGCTGGGGAGTATGCTCCCCAGCGGCGCCACTTTCAATGCCGATTATTTCGTTTCGTATCACAGGTACAGTCATAAGCATTATATGTACATGATGTACCTTTTAGGTACATCATTTCACCATATAATTCATTGGTATTCATTATGGTGGCGCCGCTGCAGAGCAGCACACGTTATATGAGCGTGATATCTAAATTCTAAAGAAGTTGCTACAAAAACATCAATTTGATTGTCATTTAAATTCACCTAATAGCGCTTCTTCAAAGGTTGTAGTAGCGAATAGAGGGCGAAGCCGGCTCCGCGGGCATTGCGCGCTCGGCGGTCCCCGAAAGCACACGCGCGCTTCGTTACGCAATTTACGAGGCCTCGTCCCGTCCGCGCCCCGCGTAACTTATCAACCACAACATAATTCCAAGCTGCGTTACGAAATTCATCAATCCTTTACGAGACCTTCAGTTAACTTCAATGCTGTCTGAAACGGTTTTTGATCGTGACACGGTTAAATCAAATATGTGCACGCGCATGTCCCAATGGTGATTTGTTTTGATTGTTAGTAGGCAGTTTTTGGTTGCGAAGATGATTAGGATAAAAGTTTTCTTCACATTACTCGTGGTGTTGCTCTGCATAGCGGCGAAATCGGGTAAGTTTTTTTTTCAATTATCAATTTTCTGAATATTTATGTACCAAGTAGAGTCAGCAGCAGAAGTAGCAAATCGGGGAGTAGGTAAATAATCTGAACACATATTTTTTTTTATATGATTTAGTTGAAATTTTGGATTTAAGAATAGACGATTGATTTTGGATTAAGTTCTGGCCCGCTTAGCGAATTCATTTCTAACGGTGCTTGTAAACATATATTTAGCGGTTATATTTATATCTTTATTATCTTTTAAATGTGATTTACGGCGCAGTTCGGGAAATTAATTAGAGATTCACTGGATATGAAATACATAGTTAAGATATGTGACGTTACACGGCAAAAGGTAAGGTAGGTACCTTAGTGAATCTCTAATTCACTTCCCGAATCGCGCCGTTAGTCTCCCTCCCCATTCGGTATTACGTTTACAAAAGGTAATTAGGTACCGCTTACCGTTGTTATTGTTACTTCACAATTGACATATTTTATTAACTATTATTAAAATTAACTATAAATAAATAAAAATTATAACCATCTTTTTAAGTTCCCTAAATCTGTCCCCTGCGGAAGGGTGCCCATAAAGGCTGGTTACATTCCCACACTGCCAATCCTTTGGCCTATTGTTACTTAACCTTTAGGGTTAACTTCTTAATATATGGTACTAGACTGGGTAAATTACTAACCTAAATGTGCCCAATTCCCACCATACATTGACAGATTTTTCCACCAGATCTGATGGACACATCGGTACGTATATCCTTAGCTATTACCACAATAGCAAGTCTAAGAGAGAGCTAAGAGAAACGCATGGATTTCCTAGAGTTCCTAGACTAATCTTTCCGTGAGACCATTTCGCGGTACTTTCCGCAGAGCTGCTGCTGGACCACCCCAGGAGTCAAGACACGTCTGTGATCGATGCGGCAAAAAATACTACCTCCTTAAAATATCTTCTTTAGTCGCTATCTACCTGTATCTTCTTCAAAGATGGTGTGGCCAATGATGAGGTAGTGTTAAGTTAAATTTAGGTAGGTACATGTTCACAAATTGGAACGCGCCAGAAAGTTTTATCAACATTTAGATTTTTTTGACCAATATAAATTATGCTTCAAGAAATGACTGTCTACTCAAACGATTTCAGAGAGTTCGGAGACAGGACAGCGCGTGAAGCGCATCCGGGCCGACAGCGCGCCGGTGGCGCGGGACCCGGCGCAGGCGCTGGACGCGCCCGAGCCCGACACGGCGGCGCCCGCGCCCGTCGCCTTCCTCAGCCCTTCCGTCAAGGAGTATCTGGAGCTTGGCATGGCGATACCCGGTGAGTTTATGTAAAGTTCAAAAGTATGTAGAGTCAACAACAAATATGTGATAAACCCAATAGGTAAGGCATTGCAAAAATAAAAATAGCATCATCTGTATACCTACGAACCATCTGCGATAAGGTCTACCTCTTTTCCTTTTCCCGTCTTTCGGGTACCAGGTTGTAACAATTATTGACCATTTTTGTCTTAGTTCTCTAAGCATATGTCAAGCTCTTATACTTTGATATAATTATCCTACGACATAGGTTGAAGGTTTTCACCACTTGATGGAACCAAGGAAGTACGCAAGCCTTTGTTCAATTGTCTGCTGAACATCAATCAAGTTAACATGTGACGTCAACATAATACGCTTAAAGAATCGTGTTTTGTTTTTTGATATCGCGTGGGCGACTTAGTAGGATCCTCATTTGTCAAAGCTTTTTGTAAAGCAAATCATCGAAGCTTGCGTACCTACTTAAATATGTGATGTTACGAAGGTGACATCAAGATGTTCCGCATATTGTGGGTCATACCACTGACGTAATGGGTCATAGATTATATAGATAGGTAGAGAAGACTATGTCTAGAAACGGTAGGTAGGTACCTACCTGACATTGAGACATCGGGTGTTGAATATTGAGTATATTGACATTATTAGCAAAGAGGAAAGAGGAAGAAGATTTAAACGAATTAGGTACCTATATTAATTAGGTATATAAAAAAGTACCTAACCACGTAGGTATTAAGTGTGCGATTGTAGACGCATAAGAAGAACTATTATCTAATCATTAACCTACTTATTAAAAAAATAAAATAAACAATGGTCGGAACTAAATTCTTCACAGTTTTCTGTGTGGTACCAATACATATTTGTATGATATACGAACTGTGAAATGCTTGAGAAACAATAAGACACGCTTTTTTAGGGTTCCGTACCCAAAGGGTAAAACGGGACCCTATTAATAAGACTTCGCTGTCCGTCCGTCTGTCATCAGGCTGTATCTCACGAACCGTGATAGCTAGACAGTTGAAATTTTCACAGATGATGTATTTCTGTTGCCGCTATAACAACAAATACTAAAAACAGAATAAAATAAAGATTTAAATGGGGCTCCCATACAACAAACGTGATTTTTGACCAAAGTTAAGCAACGTCGGGAGGGGTCAGTACTTGGATGGGTGACCGTTTTTTTTGCTTTTTTTGTTTTTTTTTGCATTATGGTACGGAACCCTTCGTGCGCGAGTCCGACTCGCACTTGCCCGGTTTTTGCGTTTACAGATCAGATTAGTCATCAATTGTCTTGTGAAGTTTAATGTTAATGAGTCTAAAGTTACTCTTTTCTCTATTGTTTAATGGAAGTTCCGGTTCGAGCCCCATAATGTATTTTATATTGAATAGGTTGCTTGTTTGCCGGCTACGTATTTACCTATCTATCGGCCCTGACATTTAGTTATTGGAAAGATTGCATTAGGTATACGATACCTAATAAATTTTAACATTAGTAAAAAATGCAGATAAATTTTAATCTTTAATAAATTCTGTCATTTTCAGTTTCTGTAAGACCTTCATACTCGTAAATATGTGAAAAGTATCCAATAACTAAATGATGAATAAATTTAATTTAGTGGGAAATGCATTTCTGAGTATAGTTCGTTTTTTTTAGAATTAGAAAGAACTTGCAAGAAGGTAAGCGATCTTGACATGTCTTTTAATTGTAAAACGCTTTATAAAAATATAAAACTATTACTTATGAAAGCAGAAGAATATAAATGATCGTATTAGATTCATAATTGTTACATATTTGCCGTAACTTATTTTTAAAATGTGTTTTTCAATTAAAAGACACATCAAGATTGTTTACCTAATTTCTAATGCTAAAAAACCGGGCAAGTGCGAGGCGGACTCGCGCACGAAGGGTTCCGTACCATAATGCAAAAAAAAAAGCAAAAAAAAAAACGGTCACCCATCCAAGTACTGACCACTCCCGACGTTGCTTAACTTTGGTCAAAAATCACGTTTGTTGTATGGGAGCCCCATTTAAATCTTTATTTTATTCTGTTTTTAGTATTTGTTCTTATAGCGGCAACAGAAATACATCATCTGTGAAAATTTCAACTGTCTAGCTATCACGGTACGTGAGTAGGGCTTGCAATATCGGATGGTCTCCAATTCCGGAACTGATTTTCGATATTGGATTCGAATTCCGGAATTCCGGAACTGGTTCCGGAATTAGGGGTTATCGTATTTTACTTAATTTTTTTTGTAAAATCCAACAAAAAATGTGAAATTCTGATACTTTACGTTTATTAAAGTTAATATTGTTTAAGAGAAATTTAATATGAAGTACTACAGATAATTTCATCTCTTTTTTACCAACTTATTAAAATGGTTACTTTTATTCAATTCTATGATACGCGGTATTTATTCGGGGAAAATTTAGTTGCTAGCAAACCATTCAATGGATAATTTTATAAAATAGTTAAATATAACAGCTCTATAATCAGCCTACTCTTCGTAACATTAGTACGTAGTGGTGTTGTTTAAGAAGTTGAAGGTCGAAATTTGGCTTTTTCCTTCCTAGATCCTAATTATGATTCAGAATATCATATATTATATGCTTCTACAGGATCCGAAATCGTTGATAGAGAAAACCTTCTATCTAAATCGAAGATTCGCTCATGTAGGATTGAGACTATTCTGACTATTCTAAGCAAGTAAATCACTTTGCTTTTTTTTATGAGCCCATATTGTCCCACTGCTTTATCAAACCGAAAAGTAAAATATACCCATACTATAGGTCACTGAATGACTAAGAGGCACTTATTAACAACAAAAAACATCAGTATAGTGTAGTTTCTTAACAATTTTCAATAATAAACGTATTAAAACCTGAAAAAAGTACTTAAATCCAATTCCGGAATTTTCGATATTCAGTTGTATCAATTCCGGAATTGTAATATCGGAAAATTTGTCCGAGATTCCGGAATTTCGAGATTCCGGAATTCCGGAATGCAAGCCCTATACGTGAGATACAGCCTGGTGACAGACGGACGGACGGACGGACAGCGAAGTCTTAGTAATAGGGTCCCGTTTTACCCTATGGGTACGGAACCCTAAAAACGAAGTATAGGTAGGTGTAAATTTGTTAAAATATTATTTAAGTAGTAACTACTTACATAATACATTTATTGCGGTATTTCCGGACCAATACGACCCCCTTTAAGAAGTTTACTCCCATCTTAAAGGCAGGCAACGCACTTACAATCCCTCTGGTTTTGTTAGTGTCTATGGTAACGGTAATCGCTTACCATCAGGCGATTCCTCTGCTCGTTTGCCTATAACTAGGAGTTGTATCATAAAGATTAAAGAAGTTACAAAATACATTTCATTATAAACACATAGGTACCGAGCACTCGTCATAGTATACCCTGTATGTACTACATGACCCTAAGTTACCACTGAGTTTATTTTTTAAACATTATAAAGCACCTTATGATTTCTAGTTTCTTCTACGAACTTTGCAACTTCGAATACCATGAAATAATAATGAGCGTGCGCATAAAATTGAATATCGTTCCGTATCAGCCAGCAAGGCGCAATGTATCATGCCAACTACTGTTACTACTCGTACTTACGACACGACCCAACGTGTTAACTGCATCAACATATCTAGTAATGCAATTGTTCCACTATACTTGCCACTTTGTTACCGTAATATTTATGCAAACAGTGATAATGATAAGTACCTACTATAGGTACGTACGTATGAAAGAAAGTCATTGTCTTAGTGATTAATGAATGCAGATGTAGACGTGGGCAGTACCGCCCTAAAGTTTCAAGGTGAGCCCATGGTGCCGTGCCGAGCGCAGCCTTGCGATCGCAAATCCGTTGTCTTAGCTTTAGATCAGCTAGGGATTTGCTTCAGATCTTAATTGAGCTAACAATCACGCATTATGAACAAGGTCGGAGTCGTGTGCTGTGCTTCGCTTCAGGCATCCGTTGTTCAAATAACTGCTTGCACAATCCGTGCTACCGATATAGGCTTTTATTCTTCTAATCATTTTTATCATTAATAATTAGTGCTATCGATAATTCGCTTAAGAGCGCTCTTACAAGAAAAGTCGAAATAATGCAAAATTGATGATACTAGTCGACGAAATTCAGGACTTTGTGCTCATTATTAGAAACAATGAGTACTTGTTCCAGTAAAAGCGTCTTCTTATCTTTTTAAATATCGTTGTAAATATTAGAAAAAGGACTTATTAAATTAGTAATGAATTTTTTTCTGATGGTCGTTTCCGAAAAACCGCGTGAAGCACTGAACGGCAAGCTCTTATTTGGAAATGTTGAGAAGTTTACTCTGCTAAACCTGGCTATTTTGTATTACTAATACCCTGTACTTTAGGCATATCAAACGATATTTTTCCTACATACCTTTGAGAAAGAGAAAATCAAAGTAAAACGAACTCAATTTTCTCTCCGAAACAAGTGTCAATTTCTACGAAAATCTACTTAATATCGAAGTCATTTTCATACTCAAGCAATCTGCAACGTTTGCTTATACTGTTGGTATACATTAGTGTTTATGAAATTCTACTATAATTTTTTGGCAATTTTTTGAAAACTACTCTATATTACCGATGACGCGCGCTCGCCAGCTCAGTGCCGCGGCAGAGCTTGTACAGGCAGGACGTGTGTCGGTCGGCTCCGCACATTTTCAACGGCGACGACGAGGTTTTTTATCATTGTGTGCGGCGGGCGCCGTGTAAAACGCTATACTGTGTGCGTGTAAACCGCAACGAGAGACTTTGATCCTAGCACTGTTTTTATAGTATTATAATTTATAATGGTACAGTTTAATAAACTACCGGACAGGATTAAAAATATTTAAAACGACCTGACATTCTATATGTATTTATTTGACTCAAGATAGTACTCAGGGTCTGATGATGGAGCCGGAAGGTGGTCACCGGTACCAATCAACCATGCAACTAAACCACTTTGTGTTTAGGCTCGTTTTATTCATCTCAACAAGATCTTTGACACAAGATAGTACTCAGGGTCTGATGATGGAGCCGGAAGGTGGTCACCGGTACCAATCAACCATGCAACTAAACCACTTCGTGTTTGGGCACGTTTGATTCGGCTCAACAAGATCTTTGACTTAAGATAGTACTCAGGGTCTGATGATGGAGCCGGAAGGTGGTCACCAGTACCAGTCAACCATGCAACTAAACCACTTCGTGCTTGGGCTCGTTTGATTCGTCTCAACAAGATCTTTGACACAAGATAGTACTCAGGGTCTGATGATGGAGCCGGAAGGTGGTCACCGGTACTAATCAACCATGCAACTAAACCATTTCGTGTTTGGGCTCGTTTGATTCGTCTCAACAAGATCTTTGACACAAGATAGTACTCAGGGTCTGATGATGGAGCTGGAAGGTGGTCACCGGTACCAATCAACCATGCAACTAAACCACTTCGTGTTTAGGCTCGTTTTATTCGTCTCAACAAGATCTTTGACACAAGATAGTACTCAGGGTCTGATGATGGAGCCGGAAGGTGGTCACCGGTACCAATCAACCATGCAACTAAACCACTTCGTGTTTGGGCTCGTTTGATTCGTCTCAACAAGATCTTTGACACAAGATAGTACTCAGGGTCTGATGATGGAGCCGGAAGGTGGTCACGGGTACCAATCAACCATGCAACTAAACCACTTCGTGTTTAGGCTCGTTTTATTCGTCTTAACAAGATCTTTGACACAAAATAGTACTCAGGGTCTGATGATGGAGCCGAAAGGTGGTCACCGGTACCAATCAACCATGCAACTAAACCACTTCGTGTTTGGGCTCGTTTGATTCGGCCCAACAAGATCTTTGACTTAAGATAGTACTCAGGGTCTGATGATGGAGCCGGAAGGTGGTCACCAGTACCAATCAACCATGCAACTAAACCACTTCGTGTTTAGGCTCGTTTTATTCGTCTCAACAAGATCTTTGACACAAGATAGTACTCAGGGTCTGATGATGGAGCCGGAATGTGGTCACCGGTACTAAGCAACCATGCAACTAAACCATTTCGTGTTTGGGCTCGTTTGATTCATCTCAACAAGATCTTTGACACAAGATAGTACTCAGGGTCTGATGATGGAGCTGGACTGTGGCCACGGGTACCAGTCTACCATGTAACTGAACCACTTCGTGTTTGGGCTCGTTTGATTCGTCGCAACAAGATCTTTGACACAAGATACTACTCAGGGTCTGATGATGGAGCTCGAAGGTCGCGACGGGTACCAGTTTATCACATAACTGAACCACTTCTTGTTTTGGCTTCGTGTTTGGTTTATCACCTAGTGTCAAAGATCTTGTTGAGACGAATCAAACGAGCCTAAACACGAAGTGGTTTAGTTTCATGGTTGATTGGTACCGGTGACCACCTTCCGGCTCCATCATCAGACTCTGAGTATCACCTAGTGTCAAAGATCTTGTTGAGACTAATCAAACGAGCCTAAACATGAAGTGGTTTAGTTGCATGGTTGATTGGTACCGGTGACCACCTTCCGGCTCCTTCATCAGACTCTGAGTATCACCTAGTGTCAAAGATCTTGTTGAGACTAGTCAAACGAGCCTAAACATGAAGTGGTTTAGTTGCATGGTTGATTGGTACCGGTAACCAACTTCCAGCTCCATCATCAGACTCTGAGTATCACCTATATAGTGTCAAAGATCTTGTTGAGATGAATAAAACGAGCCTAAACACGATGTGGTTTAGTTGTATGGTTGATTGGTAATGGTGACCACCTTCCAGCTCCATCATCAGACCCTGAGTACTGTCTTGTGTCAAAGATCTTGTTGAGACGAATCAAACGAGCCCAAACACGAAGTGGTTTAGTTACATGATAGACTGGTACCCGTGGCCACCTTCCAGCTCCATCATCAGACCCTGTGTATCTTCAGTTTCTTGTAACTTGTTTCTTGTAAATAAGCGAGTACCTATAATTTCTTTCGAGTAATATACGTGCATAAGTACGAGTATGGGGCTATTCATAAATTACGTCGTTTCAAATGGGAGGAGGGGGGGAGGGGGTCTGGACATCGGATGATGGTAGCATGACCTAGGAGGAAACAGAGTCATCCGAAGCATGATTTTTGGATGATTTGAGGGATGGGGGGGTCAAAAATAGATGACGTAATTTATGAACAGCCCCTATGTACATTTGCACTGCATTTAGTATTTTCGTACTTACCAAATAACAGTTTTAGGACTTTATAAGTTAAGTACAGTTAGTGTTGTTATGGTTGATTTCAATATGCTTCGCGAAGGATCAAGAATGTTTAATCCATCATGGTAGTGCGAGTGTGGTAGAAGGGATCGGAATACTGAGCTCGCACGGCCTGCCGCAGCGCGTAAAATACCTAAACTCGCTCAACCCCGAAATGTAATAGCACTCTTAAAAATAATTAGGATCACAGACGTGATAGAGCGCCTACATTTTAGATATTAGTTTTTGAAAAATACATGTATTTAACCTTGTAAAAATACATGTATTTAATAACATGCTATTTATAGGTACCACCTATACACTGTTAGATCTGAGGCAAAGTAAATAGAATAAATATTATATGACTCATTAGGAACCTCGCTCGTCAGAGGCCTATTCGCGTGCGAGAAGAAAAATTGAGGTTAATTTGTACCTAAGAAGACAAAAAGAAGAAATAAGAATTTTGATTTTTTTTTGAGAAGTTTTGATAAGAAGTTCTGTAGTCTAGTGGCTTGGAAGTATACTCAGGTTTAGTTTATTAGCACATAGTAGGTATTGCAGATGCATCGTTTGCCGTGCCAGAGATTAGGAAATAGATAGTTTATTGGCAACGCATGTCTTTACGCACGTTTAAATGGGCCTCCTTGTGTCATCCGTTCTAATGCTGCATTAATATTTAGATATACTCCGTGTATAGAGTGGAGAGTAGATAATAATATTTTTCCAGATATTCATAAATCTAATTTGTTCATTTACTTTAAGTATTTAATAACTAGCGTTAGTTTATTTACTTACCTACTTACTGATCAATCCCAAGAAAATTAAAAACAAAATGATCTTCGGGTTAGAGCCACCATTCAAGGGCCTCCATAGTCGGCAGTCATAATCTGTCAAATAATATTTTCAGAAGATATATTTGAAGGTTACCTACTGTTAGTTTGTGTACATATTTTCATTAATATTGGCTGCAGTGTAGCTCATACGTAATGAGTAAGTTTAGTGTTAGTAAATGCGACTCTCCGTGACATTACATACGGGGCCTGAGGTCGCACGAAGGCAGTCATGTGTGGGCATTATCAATCTCAACTACCGTAGCAAGACCCTTTAGATAGGTACATGTCACGTCTATCGCCCCAGAAATGTGACCGCCCATGCGGGTCAATCTGACTGGTGTAACGTGAAATCTAACTGCACGCGCATTGCGGTCACTGTGCGTTGTCGGAAATAATGCACTATGACCTCTGCGGTAGAGACATAATAGATAACTTAGTCATAAGTTCATAACTCATAAATTCATTCATAGCTTAAGTTTTTAGGTCATGGTAGTTGATACTACGGTCGAAATTGCCAAGGTCGGTCGCTTGCCCTAGGCTCACTTAGAAGCGTTCAATTAAGCTTTTGCATTTTTGTGGATGCGGTTTAACAACAATTTACATGATTACACTTAATCACTTTGCAATATTTATGTAAATTTGCATTTTACTTCACAAATAGATGTATAAAACATGTCAAGCCATTGCAGTGTGCTTCACCACTAACCTATTTGCTCAACCATACGGTTGGTTAGAAAAAGATATTTGTAATTGATAGTTATGATATATTGTCTCATTGTCAAAGGAGCAGACAGGGACGATAAATCATGCAAATGTTGCTTTTATACGGTCCTCTGGAGGCAGTTTAATAAAAATGCCTGTAACAAATCTAGCTGGCAAACAGGTTTGGCTGCTGGTCTAGCAAGCCCGGTGTGGGACTAACGCGCGGAGGATGCGTTTACGAGATGTATGGGTCGTCGCCATAAGTGGTTTAAATGCGTGCCTACCTTGCCTACTTCACGACACGACCCGAACCGTTCGGAACACATTTCATGTTCATAAACATTTTTAGTTACGTCCCCTTACATTTTTTCTAAATGGTATGCCTTATCAAAATTGTGTGCTTTGCTTCGCGATCATAATTTCTCATTTCGTTAATCATTTTATAAATTTACATGAAAAACTATTTTAATTACCAAGCAAAAAAAGTTGAATCATAGAATAGAATATAATCATATTTATTTGAAAAAACCTTATAAATAGTTATATCTATTTAAAAACCGGCCAAGTGCGAGTGGGACTCGCGTTTCTAGGGTTCCGTACATAAGTTCGGCTCATGCTTGACTGCACATTTCTAGTAGGGTTTAGGTAAAGAACTGCTTTGAATATTTTTTTCATAATTTTAGACCCAGTAGTTTCGGAGATAAAAGGGGGAATGGTCATTTTTTGCCTATTTTCTTAAATAACTTCGAACCTATGTATTTTAAAATTATAAAAATATGTCCATCTTTGGGTCACTAATATACATATGTGTACCAAAATTCAACTTAATTGGTCCAGTGGTTTCCGAGAAAATAGGCTGTGACAGACGGACAGACAGACAGACGCACGAGTGATCCTATAAGGGTTCTGTTTTTTCCTTTTCAGGTACGGAACCCTAAAAATGCAATGTTGATGTATGTTTGAAGGTTCCTAGCAGTCATCTGTTCAATCTCGCTACACAATGGGCATTGGAATTATATCGCGCTATAAAAATGAATAGCCCCAAGCCCACAACGCGTAGCATCGCGCGTTGAATTCTTTTACTTAGCGCACTTCGCGCCGAATTATCAATTTGTTTTCAACGTATGAGCTTAGTTGAAAGAACCCAATTACATGATGCAACATAAACACATTGCTTAGCAATTTTATTAAAGAATGTTATTGTTAATCCGTTTATTATTAAATAGTTTTATAAGCATATCTGAAGTTAACTAATTAAGCTTTAGAAACTTTTTAAGTGTGTTTCAGTTCGACACAAGTTATCATTGAGTTCGGTTCGTGCATATAAGGATTTATTAACACGAATTATCAACGTATGGGCGTGGTGTTAACTGACAATAAGCACTGGTTTGTTTGGCTCTAAGCATGGCGTTTGGCGTTGCGAAATGTGTAGTTACGTGTTCCCCGGGCAAGGCTCCGCTGGTGACATTTAGCGCGACAATGATAATTGTTTCCTGCGATCACGTAACTTTTGACAACAAAACAATGGTATTGGTGGATAATTGCCGGCGCATGCAAGACGTGGCCCGGCCGCAAATACCTTTGCCCTGTGCCAGTACAATGCGTGAGCCAGCCACATATACAATCACATACCTACATATATGTAGGTATATAAAATATTCATTTACCTACAATCACCGTCTTCAAAAACATTTTTATTAGAAAAAAAGTTTCCTGAGAAAAATTAAGGAGTCTTTTGTTTGCAATAGGTTAACACAATATTTAACATTGACATCCTCCAACGCAACCGTTTAACATTACATATCCTACCTCAATTAAATTGCATAGGGTAAAATTAACGTATCTTCTTAACTGTTGCAAACGTCATATCCTTGACCTACTCATGTCTTAGCGATATGGAACAATACTTGCGAATTTTCTAACGCTAACGCTAAATATCTTGTTGCATGCTCTACATATGCACTTATGAAATATTGTAATCATATGATGCGCTATTAGTCAGGTGGTCATTAATAATACGTGTTGAATGGCGGAACACTCGAGTGGCACTGGTAATATAATAACTAGGGCTAAAATTGTTCTAGGTCCTATATTTATGGTGATAAAGTCTAGAATCGGTTATTATTGCATATGACGTGTCGGGTGCGGTGTCGCGGCGCGCTTGCGCCATCGGTTGCGCTTGCGCCACCCGGTCCTGTAGGTATTGTGCATGATAAAGATAACGTCAAAACAAGCTTCACTTACACCTTTTATTGCCTTATGTGCCAATAAGTCTTCAAATAACCTTCAAATTGTCGTCTGGCAGTCTTCAAATTCAATTGCTGTAAATGCTGTAGGTAATACATTTTGCGTCTGTCAATCTATAATTTATATATTATCGCTGTCTATATTTTTATAGTATTGGCCTACAAGTTCTAATAGCTATTATCAAAACAACTTCAACGTTTCCAATCCTTCTATTAGGTACTAATGAATGAACTTTCACTAAACAACTTTAAAACCGGCGTAAAAGAGGGATATAATAGATACACTATATTATATAATTATCGGCAAATCATTATGTATAATTAATTGGATATCGTTGGTGCCACATTGAAAGGCAGACGAATCTAGTCGAGCCAGTTTTCGATCGAAGATGTCAATACACATTAAACTGTGATGAGCTAGTTGTTATCACACCGAAGTTTTAGGAAACTAAAGTAAATGAGAAATGATGAGAACACAGCACCATAGATGTTGCTAAAATTGTAGGTCTATGCTCAGAAGTATGTAAGTATGTTTTGTTTTAAGAGTCCTTACTCCTACAGACGAGCGTATTTTGCAAAATGCTTCCTTTTTCATTCAAGATTACGACGTAACTATTAGTATTTATTCAAAAACTGATAACGTACTTAAATAATCATTTCTTAAACTAGGGGCTGCAAACGTTCTATTTTCATTTTCTCTTTTTGAACCTAAAATAAATGAGTTTTCTTAGAAGTCTTTTTCAAAATTTGCTGTGAGAAGGGTCGTTTCGGCTCTCAATTTTGCAGTAAACAAGAATCATTTGGTATATGAATGATTACAATTCAACTCATCATATGTTATACGAGGGGCTTACATGCTTGAAAATCGAACTTTCATTTAAAAAACATGATAAAATACCTTCCGAGTTTTCTTCATTTTTTTGGTGAAAACAGGGTTACATTACATTTTTTTATCGCTAATTGGACTTATATTTTGCCACAAAAAAAATCTTTTAACAAACTGTAACTTTATGTTTACTCATTAAAAAAAAATCATAACTATAGGACCTACCTTGCCGTAAATATATATTTTTTTAAAAGACCTATAAATCACGCTGCAGCGACGCCGCGCGCTCATTCTCCGCCGAGCGCGCTTAGGGAACGGACCTGCGCTCGATCGTCAGGCGCTCATTGCTTCGTAAACATTGAGCGAGTTCCGAGAACTGTTGTATACTATGATTAGAAAATCTTGATCCAAGGGAGAGTACATTTTTCACACCATATTAAATTTTAACAACCGACTCTTAAATGTGATAGATTTTCAGTGTTACTTGAATTCTGGTTAGGGTTTGCATTTTAATTATACCCGGACGACCTGGATGATGTCCAGGTTCTCATGATGGAGTCAGGAATTGGCCACCGAACTCCTAATCTACTCATCTTAACTCCATCGTGTTTGGGCTCCATGGATTTGCCTTGACGAACACCACGGATCTAGATGAGGTCCAGGTTCTCATGATGGACTCAGGAGTTGGTCACCAGAACTCCTAATCTACTTATTATCACTCCATCGTGTTTGGGTTCATTAGATTTGCCCTGACGAGCATCATCTGTCTAGATGAGGTCCAGGGTCATGAGACCCTTCTGGTGACCAACTCCTGACTCCATGATGAGATGGTCACCAGAAGTCCTAATCTACTCATCATAAGTCCATCGTGTTTGGGCTCAATAGATTTGCCCCGACGAGCACCATTGATCTAGATGAAGTCCAGGTTCTCATGATGGAGTCAGGAGTTGGTCACCAGAAATCCTCATCTACTCATTATAACTCCATGGTGTTTGGGCTCATTAGATTTGCCCTGACGAGCACCATCTATCTAGATGATGTCCAGAGTCACGAGCCCCTTCTGGTGACCAACTCCTGACTCCATTAATGAGATGGAGTTAGGAGTTGGTCGCCAGAAGTCCTAATCTACTCATCATAACTCCATCGTGTTTGGGATCAATAGATTTGCCCCGACAAGCACCATCGATCTAGATGAAGCCCAGGTTCTCATGATGGAGTCAGGAGTTGGTCACCAGAACTCCGAATCTACTCATCATAACTCCATCGTATTTGGGCTCAATAGATTTGCCTTGACGAGCACTATCGATCTAGATGCGGTTGATAGATTATTAATATTATTTTATTTTATATACTTACAAATAAAGCTTCATTTGCTTCCTCCCTTTTCACATCCTTAAGGGATAATTTTTGAGATTAAAAGTTTGCTATGTTATTCCTGGGACTCAAACTATCTCTGTACCTACCAAATATGAACTAAATTGAATATTTTAAACTTTCGCGTTTTGAACACATATTAACTCACATACCCGCGTTAGACCCGCCTATAATGTGGGTTTAACTAAATTGGTTCAGCAGTTTAAGTGTGAAGAGGAATTAAAAAAAGTATTTTTTTCCTTCATATTTTATGTGTTTTTACTTCGGAATGGTGACACCTGATGATGATGATGATAATGACAATGAATTCGGCACCCCCGATTTATACGAAAATGATACTAAACTTGGCCTAGTGGCTTAAATGATACAGATATCAAGATCAAGTTGTGAGCCCCCCCCCCCCTCCGCCCCCTAAAAATTTACATCAAAAATCTGGGTAGCAGAGAGTTGTTACATTGTTAGTACTCTCAAATTTATTGTTTTTATACAGGCTGGCCAAAAAATAAGTGCTTTTCCGTTGCTAGCAAGAAAATGGTTGCTAAAAAATGTACCCTCCCATAGAAAATGGACTAGCCAAAATCTATGAAACAGTAATTTTTTTTTTGCGATTTCGGTGTAGGTCCCATACTAAAAGTTGCTCAGTATAATCACTAAAGATCCCTGGCAACGGGAATGCCCTTATATTTGGGTACCCTGTATATGCATACAAGTATATATTAGGGTGTTGCTTATTTCGTCGAAATTAAAATTTTCTATGTCCCACCCCCTTAAATTGTTCTCTTTCACTAAAAAACAATTAGAATTTTTTATTTCGTTTTAGGGGTCGCTACCGAATTTAGAAAATTTGAATCCTTCATACATTATGATTTTTTTTTAATTTTTAGTTTTTAATTAGTGAGACAGTGAGTCAAAGTATATGGAAGCTATTTACATGTAATTCAATACTAGGTATAGTCAATATATTTTAATTTTTATTCCTATTTTAGGAGTGCGCACTGCTGAATGAATATTTAGAACGCCTAAAACACGCATAAAAAGCTTTAAAAAAATAGTGGTATTATTTTATGTTAAACTGCACATTAATACACCCTGATCCTGACCCGTTGATTCATATAAAAAAAAAACAAGGAAAAAGACTAAAAAAAATAATCTTGTATGGAGGGTGCAAATTTTCAAAATTCGGTAGCGACCCCTAAAACATAATTGAAAATTCTGAAAAAAATACACATTTGTTTTTTAGTGAAAGAGAACAATTTAAGGGGTTGAGACATAGAAAATTTCAATTTCGACGAAATAAGCAACACCGTATGTATATATACTACAATTTAGTATAATATTATCTTTCAAACATTTAATTATTCAACTTCCTTGGTGAACTGACTTGAATAGTTCCTTGACTTCATGGATGAACTTGTCGCAATAATTCCATTGACATAGGTAAACAATCATTATTATTTATTCGTCGTTGGTTATATATTTTCTCAACACATACACTCTATTCACTACTATCATGCTTATAAAAGAGTACCAAAATAACGTTAAAATAAATTTACTTGCAAATTAAATTGAAAAGTATCAATATTATTCTCGTCTGCGTTGAAACGCGCATAGCTTTGCCGGCGCTCGCGTATCAAGCGCCAGCGCCATCTATCGAGTGTTATTTCGCAAAATCGGCGAACGCTCTAAGGAATAAGGGCTCTTAATAATGGTACTAAGCGACCCGCCCCAGCTTCGCATGGGTTACCTTTAACAAATTATACACCTAAACATTCCTCAAGAACCACTCTATTGATACTTAAGTTAAAACCGCATGAAATCTGTTCATTAGTTTTTGAGTTTATCGCGTACATACAAACACACAAACAGACAGACGCGGTGGGGGACTTCGTTTTACAATATGTAGTGTGATCTTTAATTCTCTCCATAGCGCCCTTTGACTCGAGGCGATTAATTAACGCGCTCAAATATTTTTATTTCGATCTAATAATAATTAGGTGATTAACGATGACTTCATTAAATAAATGACGGCATGAACGGCGTAATATTTATAGTTGTTGTTGGTTACTGGCTATTTATAGTTGTACTCGTGTCTTGCTTATAAAGACTTATAACTACTTACTGTATTTATAATAGGTAGGTCTTCTTCCTCGCGTTTTCCCGGCATTTTGCCACGACTCACATTGGAGCCTGGGGTCCGCTTGACAACTAATCCCATGATTTGACGTAGGCACTAGTTTTTACGGAAGCGACTGCCATCTGACCTTCCAACCCAGAGGGGAAACTAGGCCTTATTGGGATTAGTCCGGTTTCCTCACGATGTTTTCCTTCACCGAAAAGCGACTAGTAAATATCAAATGATATTTCGTACATAAGTTCCAAAAAACTCATTGGTACGAGCCGGGGTTTGAACCCGCGACCTCCGGATTGCAAGTCGCACGCTCTTACCGCTAGGCTACCAGCGCTTCATAATAGGTAGATAGGTATAATAGGTAGGTACAGTGTAATATCTGTAAGGCCTTAAACGTAACTAGATGTAGGTAGGTACCGTAGTTTAATCCAAAACGCTTTGACTCGAAAGCACATCCTTTCTGTATGAAAACCTCCAAAACGTTTCATGCTACGCTAATAAATATTACCTAACTATGATTCAATATTTATTTCACTGTCAATGTTAAAAATATTAGCAGGTGGTATTGTGGTACCAGTTTTTTTACCACATCCTGTCGTATTACATAATATTAGTGTCCGACCGAAGGTTCGGTTTCGGTTTCGGTTTCGGCCAGTTTCGGCCAAAAAATCATGTTTCGGCTGTAGTTTCGGTTTCGGCCAAAAAACGGCCGAACCTTTCGGCCGGGCCGAAACTTACGAAATGGTACTTCGGAATAAGACCAAAAGTTGGAGAATAAGTAGGACAACAATATTAATACCTACATATTATACTGATTCATGTATAGGTACAGTAATTAATTGGTTTATTATAAAACACAATTCCACTAATGAGGGCGCCACTGGACGGTCGACGCAGTCTTAAGAGGCTGTCAATACATATAACGCGCACACTGTCTAATTGTTTCGGAGTGAATGAGTGATTTTACCTCAATTTACTATTGGTTTGTGTTCCACATGGCCTCTACTTCAGCTTAGCCTTTGGCCTCCCTGCGCCATGCTCGGCCTGCGGTCTCGCTTTTTAATACAATGGACATTGGTTGGAGTCTGTGCTCAACTACTTATCTTGAAGCCTGAAGCACGGCTTTGACTTCGCATGAAAGTTCGCCTCACTTCGGACTTCTAGACCAAGGTGAAGGTTGGTATCCGCCCTTGCGATATTGTCAACAAAAAATTTCGCGCTGGCGTTTTTGGTTGGTTTTTTGGTTGACCCTGTATCTACATGTTAACTTGACTGGTGAATGAGTGATAGAGTTAGACCAAGAAAATTCTGCAATAATTTTGATAGCATAATACGCAGTGCAACTAGTGCAAATGTTATTTATACGTCATAATTTCATAGAAGTTTTGACGTTTAAAATAACACTTGCACTGCGTGTGTTATCAAAATTCTTAAAAAACTGCTTAAGTAACATCAATTTCAAGGATATTGGGTGTTGACAGCCCCATAATATGTGTATAAAAGGGGTTTTATGACATTTTTTCAACGATTTTAACAAGTCTACAAAAGTTTCGGTTTCGGTTTCGGTTTCGGCCGAAACTAGAGCCAAAGCCGAACATTCGGTTTCGGTTTCGGTTTCGGCAAAAAAACATGTTTCGGTCGGACACTACATAATATGAACACGAATTTGACCTCGTCTCGGTGTCCTCCCTGACCTTATATGTTTATTTAGGAAACTATTTAGCGGATCGAGTAACTTAATCGACGATTCTAGAAATATCAAGGCATATTTCATATGAATAACAAACTCATCGTTAACTTCCTACTAGCGATGTCCCGGATTTTTTCCACGGCGCCCACAGCTAATGGGAGTCTGAGGTCCGGGTGACAACTAATCCTAAGAATTGGCGTAGGCACCAGATTTTAAGAAAATGACTGCCATCCTGATCTGATCTGTCATCCCATCGTGGAAACTATAGGCCTTAGGAAAATAATTACAAGTGACGACTTCATATTTCATAACTCTATATTGGAGATGCACCGGACATCCGGTTACTATCCGGTATCCGGCTTATCCAGCCATTATTTTACTATCCGGCCGGATACCGGATAGTGACCTACTCATTTCGAACCTAAAAATGAGTTCGCGCGAACGTTTACTAGGAAACAGGTCAAACCTGCAGAATGCGCACCTGAAAAACCGAAATGTAGGTATAGTTTCGCTGGCCGAATATTCGGCGGCCGGATACCGGATATTCAGCCGAAGGTCAGGCCGAATATCCGATATCCGGCCAAACAACTATCCTTTGCATCTCTACTCTATATACGTTTACGAGTAATATCCACAATAAAGAGTACATATATTATATTCTACAATAATCAAAAAAAGGTTAAAAGTTAAAGGTGCATCCCGTGCATCTTATTAATAAACAGTAAAACATAAGTATGTATCTTATACATATGTAAATAAAACCTGCTTTTGATTCAGAGCGAGATAAAATATGATTTTAATGTAAGTACCTAAGTACGTAGGGGAAGTCCGGGTTAGTGAACACCTTAAGCTTTGACTTGACGTACCAGAAAAATGTAACAAGGAAGAAATGATAAAAGTGTCAATAATAAGTCTTTATTTAATAAACTTTTAATTTAAAACAACACTAGCCTCCAATGTTTAATAATTGCTGCAATTTTTAACAAAACGTAAAAAATAGTATTTTATGCAACAGTTTTATAAGAGGGGTCAAAAAATGTGAGTGGCGTGGGTAACAATGTGAGCCGAAGGCGAACATTGTTAATAAATACGCCATGAGCATTTTTTGACTACTTATACAACGTTGCATACAATGCTTTTTCTATGACTAAGCAATATTAAATAAAATACAAAAAATTATAAACAAAATTTTATTTATGAAAATGTCAATGTAAATTTTGGATAGTAGGTATTACCTACTATATGTATGTAGCTCTTGTCTGCGACAAGCACCCATAATACCAAATAATACTGCAACCTGTAACAAGAAAAAGGAGAATTAAATAATATTCAGTTTCAATGCAAAAATATAAAATGTACATAAATATAGCTCGTTGTACTGTGTACCCTAAAAATGAGTGAGTATCAAAAAATTTTATAACATATACCAACCTTGCTTAAAAGATAGATCTGATCCGGTGCTTCCAATTAGTCTTTGAACATACACCAAAGACGTTTTCAGAGAATGACGAAGTTTTGTGCTCCAATCTCCACGCCATGCACTTCCCATAAGATTTGTCGTATAGGTGCTGAGATTTAATACTTAGGCAACAAATTTTCGGTCGCTGCTTGTGCTGCAGCGGATATTTCTTCAGGTGTAGAAACAATGTAGTCCTCTTTGTCCATTTTCAACACTTTTTATGAACGCAAAACAAATAGTAACGCAAAGTACTCAAAGAACAAGAAATTACCGGGAAACGAGAAACAAACGAATAATGTCTATGGTTATGTTTTTTTTAAAGCCGTTACACACTACCGCACCGCACCAGGGTCGTGGTGTTGTAGGGTATAAAAGTATTTTTTATTATGTTGGTAGCAATGAACTCAGTACAAATTTGTTACTTTTTTAATAAAAACCGTATTCATTCAATCGTTTGTCACGTTGGTAGCAATGTACCGGTATGTGGCACCTGCTACCCTGCACTAGCTTACCGTATCGTAATGTCTCTAAAACGACACAAGTGCTTTTTTGGGCAATAGACTATAGACTTTTAAGGAGTATTAATAATGTATGCCCTTATATGTTCGTTCGTGACTATGTAAATGACAGATAAAAGTACCCGAGTAGAAGATTTTTTCCGCCCTAGGGCGAAAATTTCAATTTCCCGCCCGCAAGCCCTACGTGTAAATACATCTTTTCCGAGCAAGTGTGATGAAAAAGATATTTTATTCGCTTTGCCCAGGGTGCCGGGCAAAGTGAAATAGGCCTCCGGGCAAAGCAAATATCACTCATAAAATCTTAGTGAACTTAATAACTAAGTGAAAATTAATCAACATAAGATCATTTCAATAATATTAATTAGAAAAAACTGTCAAAAGTAACTTTTGATATATTTTCGCTAATTTCATAAGCATAAATCTTCACGGCATCTCTGAAGACATTTTAACACAGCGAATCCACGTTTTGATAGCCATTTCCATGATGTCTGTTAGCCAGGAGCCATGATCGATCTTTTTTTGATATTTATATACCATCTGTTACAAAATATTATTATAAAAAAAATACCTAATAAATTCAAAGTGAACACGCTATCCGCTTTGCCCGATCCACTTTGCCCATCAGTCAGTTAAAGAAATTAAGAATTTTTTAAAAATAACTGTTGCATTGTTTTAAAAGAAATGCGTTCTAAATGGAAGATACTTTAATAAGCAATAGAAGCATCTTGAATTAAAATTCGAGATAATTACTATGACAAAATAACATACAATGTACTTACTTACCTTTCAAAATCGAATATTTTGCACTGAAAACCCATTTTGACTCGTCACCGACGACGCTCGCAGCGACCGCTCCCTGTGACGCTTGCCGCTCATAGAGCGAAGGATCCTGAACATCATAAAGACGCGTGGTGCGACAAAGTCGAATAGTTTAGGATTGGGCGTCCGAATTCGCTTTGCCTGGGGTGTTCGCTTTACCCGACCTTCCCCTAAGTAGGCGGTTAATTAGGTAGGTACGTTGAGTTGCGGGCACCTACATACCTACATAACCTAAGGTTTAAAGTTTTAAAGCTTACAATAAGTACTTATCAATTATGTTTTATTACAAAATTGCAGTTGTATCTTTTTAGGCAAACATATGCTCCATCCTATAGGTACTGCATCGGCACTTACGTTACGTAGCGTAGCGTAGTCATCTCTATCTATCACTCCTACACATTTAATGCGACAGAGACAGTTGCGTTTCATTTGCTACGGAGCGTAAACGATTGGCACGTTCGCTAGGTACCCAGGTGAGATTGTGGTTGTGGTCAAATGCTTATGTGATATTTCATAAGATTTCAAGAATAAATTATAATTATTTTGCGTGAGTTATGTTAAACTTATGGCATTCAGTGGGTAGTGATTAAAAATGTGATTTGTGTTTACCCGAATATTTGTTAATTAATCTGTGGGTAGTCGCGAAAATGACCCTTCTCTCCTACCCGCCAATTCTAATGAAAAAAAAGTATAAAATGTAACTTACCATGGGATGGAGGGATCATTCTCGCTTGGCGCTTGAACCAGTAACATGTAGCACGAAGGTTACGGCTTGTTAACTAAATATTGTCAAAGAGTGTTGAAGTAAGAAGTTGGAGTAAAATAAAAGTAATTGATTGTACGAAGGACTTTGATTCATCACAAGTCAGAAGCGGTGATCAACGGCGCCCATAAAAGGACTAGAACGTGTGAGTACCTAGTATACATATATGTACATATTTTATATACTCAGACGTTATGGTAGTAAGTTTTAAGTTGCAATGCTTGTAACCTCAAAACCTGATTAAGAATACATGTAGATTCGCGATCATGGTCAAGTTGAAGTAACGAATGCAGACTTATTACATAATTTAGAATTCTGCTGGTAATCAAAATCGGTACAGGTATTGAGCGAGTTAACCTTTTTTTTTTACAAGAGCCATGTTTAAGATAAGACCGTTGTTACAAGTTGTCTTAGAATTTGAATACTTACGATTAGTGTGTACAGTGTAGTAGTATGTTATTTTTTTTGTGTAATATCGATGTTTAGCCGAGCATAGGCATATACGATACGTGATCGCGATTATAGTGAAATTGGATACGATTTGGATAAATATTTAATGAATCCATTAGCAATTAAGATACAAACATGTATAATTGCACGTGTACGGTTATAGGCAAGTAGGTAAGTTTATTGTCATTAAAGGAACAATTTCATTTACCAGAGTGGTTTTAAATTTAAATAGCCCATATTGTGAAGAAACATACAGTGTGAAGTGCTCTGTTGTCATGCAGATTTTGTTTAAATACTTGCTGTCGTTAAAATGAAAGTATTTACATCACGCATATTAAATATATACGTGAGTTTCGAATACTAATCTTAATCTATTCTAATAAATAGTATGAGCTAAATGATCTAATAAGTAAAGTCATACATGATAACGCCTTTGATTGGTTTCTGAAATGAATAATGGGCTCCATTAGGTTAATGACACGTTGTCATTAACAGTGTAGTCACCATGTAGGTGGTGTACCATCATAGTCAGACGGGTCAGACCCTAATGTCTTTGTTATACAGATTTTTATTGGTAATTTTTTCATGTCATTCGATTTTTACAAATAAAATTATTATTAACTATAATAAGTGAAAATGTTATAGTAGGTAAATAAGTAATTAATAATGGGAGGTAACTGTTAGGACTTAGAACCCTATTCAATACGATGTGTTGGAATCAATGATCGTTTTGCATAGATAATATAGATTCGTCAATTGAGTAATAAGCGTGTTCTAGAAGTAATGATTTCAGTTTTTGTTGAATGTTGTGTCACTTTTTGATTCCTTTATGTCAGTCTGCACTGAATTACAAAGTGTTAGTCCATGATCTTGAAGAAAGGCTTCGTCAGCAAACATAACGCAGGTTGTGTCTGTGTTAAGTATCTTTGGCAGGTCAAAAAATAGTAGGCATCCACAAACGCTTCCCTGAAATATTGACAAAATGGAATAAACAATATGACGCGATTTTGATGTCACGGTCTTTAGTTCCTCGCGGTCCTTATCTAAGTGTTCTACTTGTACGCATTGTTTACGGTCTCAGAGGTACGATTTGATTTGAACCAAATATACAGAGTGCCGCGTAATCCCATCCCGTACAATTTACAGAGTAAGATTTCGTGTGATACTTTTTTATACGCTTTTGTCATGTCCACCAAAAATCCTAAACTATGTGTTCTGTTGTCTTTATGACCTAAGATGTTCTGTATGTATTAATAAAATGTAAATGATAAAATACTGTACTTTACGAAAAAGTTGTCTTAGACTCCATTTATTAAGATAAAATCGGGTAAGAGTGCGATAGGTCGATATTGGTTTGGATGGATTAAGTCACCGTTTGTAAATATGGGTTTAATAATGGATATTTCATGGATATTAAGTAAGTCCGGGAATATTCCTTGATTAAATGACTGGTTAATCAGTTTTGTCAGTGGCTGTGCTAACTTTACAAGAACGGGCGGGATTTCATCGACTCCAAGACTATTTTTATTTTATTTTTTGAGTTGTTTTATAATTTTTATTGTTTCGGTCACCGGCTGAATGAATATCGAGTTGATGGCGGGGTATGCACACGGCGCGCGCGGTCCGTTATCGCTCCTGCTTTATTAAATATGAGAACTCTTGATAAATTGCGCTGATTGATAAATTGTTGAACTATGGGGAAGCTATATATCGTAACATATCATATAGGCGGTACCCTATAACCAGTTTTAATGGTTAGTTACCTATGTAGGTTATGGTGTAGTTAGTTAACTTGTAAGTGCTATGTTGCTCGTGGACCCGATGTTCCATTACCTGAGTACGGGAAGAACGATCTAGTTGCCACGTTATTACCTACATATATTTAATATTATACTACGTATACAAGAGCTTGATCCTACGATTAGTGGTTTGAATATATATGTTTTTGATAGTATCATTGGGTACAGGACAAACAAACCACATGAGATCTGTTATTGAGTTCACTGCAAATGGATATTAAGACTACTATATTACGGGTACCATTTAGGTTTGTTTGGAGGTGGTATGTTATAGCTAGACCCAACGTCTAATGAGCCAGTTATGTGTGATCGCTTTGATTATTTAGTTGAATTATTTTGAGCCATGTAGGCGAGCTGTTTAGGAGTGCATCTGTTTATGAGTGCAGCCATCTATTAGGTGTGCTACCAGAAAGTCCACAGCCATGTAGATGTGCTGTTTATGAGTGCGGTTATGTAGTGCGCAGCTAGAAAGTCGATAGTCATGTAGATGTGCTGTTCATGGGCGAGGCCATGTAGGTGTGCTGCTGGAGTCTACAGCCATGTAGATGTGTTGTTTATGAGTGCGGCCATGTAGTGTGCTGCTAGAGTCTACAGCCATGTAGCTGTGTTGTTTATGAGTGTGGCCATGTAGTGTGCTGCCAGAGAGTCCATAGATGTGGTCGAAAGTCAGAGTTAGGTTCTGAAGAGTTAAAGAGTTAAAGTTGAATTAAATTAAAGAGTTGAATTGAGTTAAAAAATTGAATTGAGTTAGAGAGTTGAATTGAGTTAGAGAGTTGAATTGAGTTAGAGAGTTGAATTGAGTTAGAGAGTTGAATCGAGTTAGAGAGTTGAATCGAGTTAGAGAGTTGAATCGAGTTAGAGAGTTGAATCGAGTTAGAGAGTTGAATCGAGTTAGAGAGTTGAATCGAGTTAGAGAGTTGAATCGAGTTAGAGAGTTGAATCGAGTTAGAGAGTTGAATCGAGTTAGAGAGTTGAATCGAGTTAGAGAGTTGAATCGAGTTAGAGAGTTGAATCGAGTTAGAGAGCTGAATCGAGTTAGAGAGCTGAATCGAGTTAGAGAGCTGAATCGAGTTAGAGAGCTGAATCGAGTTAGAGAGCTGAATCGAGTTAGAGAGCTGAATCGAGTTAGAGAGCTGAATCGAGTTAGAGAGCTGAATCGAGTTAGAGAGCTGAATCGAGTTAGAGAGCTGAATCGAGTTAGAGAGCTGAATCGAGTTAAAGTTGGATAGAGTTAAAGAGTTGGAGCGAGTTAAATGTTGGATCGAGTTAAAGAGTTGGATCGAGTTAAAGAGTTGGATTGAGTTAGAGTTAGATCGAGTTAAAAGGTTTGATCGAGTTAAAAAGTTTGATCGAGTTAAAGAGTTGGATCGAGTTAAAGAGTTAGTTTTGAGTTAAAGAGTTAGTTTTGAGTTAAAGAGTTCGTTTTGAGTTAAAGAGTTCGTTTTGAGTTAAAGAGTTCGTTTTGAGTTAAAGAGTTCGTTTTAAGTTAGAGAGTTCGTTTTGAGTTAGAAAGTTCGTTTTGAGTTAGAGAGTTCGTTTTGAGCTAGAGAGTTCGTTTTGAGCTAAAGAGTTTGTTTTGAGTTAAGGAGTTTGTTTTGAGTTAAACTGTTTGTTTTGAGTTAAACAGTTTATTTTGAGTTAAACTGTTGGTATTGAGTTAAACTGTTTGTTTTGAGTTAAACTGTTTGTTTTGAGTTAAACTGTGTGTTTTGAGTTAAACGGTTTGTTTTGAGTTCAAAATCAAATCAAAATCAAAATAAACGGTTTGTTTTGACTTTTGAGTTAAACAGTATAAAGAGTTTTATTTTGAGTTAAACAGTTTAAAGAGTTTTATTTTGAGTTAAACAGTTTAAAGAGTTTTATTTTGAGTTAAACAGTTAAAAGAGTTTTATTTTGAGTTAAACAGTTTAGAGTTTTATTTTGAGTTAAACAGTTTATTTTGAGTTTAAAGAGTTTAACAACTCGCTGGCGTAGGGTGATAACAAAGTTTAACAACCAATCATGCAGCGCACTGAAATTTAATTACAGGGTAAAATGGATTCCGATATTGACACCCCGAGATCACCTAGACTGTCGTCACGAGCACGACGGATGCAGAGTCGCGAGCGGCAGACGCTGAAAGTCAGCGACGGTGAATCTACCACAGAGGACGCTGTGGACTGCGACAGCCGAGCGTGAGGGGCCTGAAGACAGATGTCGTCACCACAGTAGGCGCTGACGACGGGGGCCTCTCTCAGATAACCAGTACGAAGAAGGCGACGCTCAAGAGGGACTTACAGTGGAGGACGTCATCAAGTTTGTAACTAAAGTATTGTAATTTGAAAAAAAAAAATCTGATTTCAGAGAAAAAAATCATTAGATAATTGCATCTGTTAATTACAAACCTGATTAAGCCGTTAATGTAATCACGTAGCTTCCCCAAAATATTATTTCCATAAACAGTTCCTACATTTACTATGGAAGGTCTTAAAATTCGATTATTAATGTCAATTATTATCGCTCATGCTGTGGAAGTTGTTTCTTTCTTCTTATATCAGGCAAAATTTTATTGCTCATGTTTGTTATAAGTAGAACTTAATTGAAAATATGTATGTTACAGTACTAAAATCAATGCAATGAAATTTGGGCTTATATTCTATAAGCACGTGCCGATAATAATGTGTCTATAACCCTGCGTGTAATTAGGTAAAATATCTTATCGTATGGGGATGTAAATTTTAGTAAAAGTAAAGGGTTTGACAGTGTGGACGATGTATTTCGTGAACCTTTACATGATTAGTAGTATAAGTAGGTATTTAAATATCCCTTTTTATGTAACAATAATACTAGTCTGAAGAATAAATACCGTTTACTTTCTGCAATACCTGCTACCATGAGTAAATTAAATAATTTGTAGTTTACCTCTACTTAAGTTGCTGTAATTCTTTGTATTATTTTATTGTATTCTGGTGTACAATGAAGAGTATTGGTATTGTATAAACAGACTTCTTTTAACTAAAATAGGATTGAAAAGGCAATAGGCAACACGGCCGAGTGTGATATTATTGTTGATCGTGCACCGGAGGTAGCACGCAGTCGGATGGCCGAGTGTGATATTTCATAAGATTTCAAGAATAAATTATAATTATTTTGCGTGAGTTATGTTAAACTTATGGCATTCAGTGGGTAGTGATTAAAAATGTGATTTGTGTTTACCCGAATATTTGTTAATTAATCTGTGGGTAGTCGCGAAAATGACCCTTCTCTCCTACCCGCCAATTCTAATGAAAAAAAAGTATAAAATGTAACTTACCATGGGATGGAGGGATCATTCTCGCTTGGCGCTTGAACCAGTAACATGTAGCACGAAGGTTACGGCTTGTTAACTAAATATTGTCAAAGAGTGTTGAAGTAAGAAGTTGGAGTAAAATAAAAGTAATTGATTGTACGAAGGACTTTGATTCATCACACTTATTTTAAGAAAAAAAAACATATTGTCGAGAATATTAAAATGAACTTCAATTAGAGATTAATGGTTAACACTCTCTAAACGTCTCTGTGAGTACTCAGCTAATTGCAACTTGCAACATTATGCAAGATAGAAGTTCGCATTACGTAAAAGTTGGATCACTGCGGGTCATATCGCACGATCAATTACTTAGTTGATAACTAGAGTTCGCACCGCAAAATAGTACCCGTAAAAAACGCATTAAATTATAGGTACCTACGCTATGCCACTCCTGCCGGCCTATTATGGATGGTTTTATCCATCTTTATCCACGTGATAAAATAACTGTCACTTTTTAACACCGTGGGATAGAAAGTGACGGACACCGTTTTATCACGCTGTCACGTAGACAAGAACGACCATCATATCCGTAGTGTTCTTGATCCCATTTAAGTTCAGAAAATAAGAAAAATGCTGCTGAAATGAAAAGTGCTGTCGTTATTCACAGATTTAATCACAAAACAGCTGGCGCCGAATATGTAGGTATGAAAATATAAAAAATTACACGAGATTCTTATAAATGGACTAGTTCTCGGTTATTACAAAGTATAAGAATAGCAAATCAAGTGTCTATCAGATCAATTTCAAAGGAATTATATTTCATTTACAATGGGTGCAGCAGCCGTTGCATTATGATTCAAAAGGGGCTAAAGGTGACTGCATTGCCGGCAGCAACTGACCGGCTTACCGCCGCTTCGGTACCAACTACCATAGTTACTCGAATGAACACTAGATAATATAAAAGCTCAATTTTTAGCTATAAAGGCGCCGTGTTGTTATTTATTTATAATATATGTATGTTAGTTTTAACAAAAAAGTAATCGACGAGTTCAATCAAAAAATTAATTACGCATTTTTAGAAGCAATTTTAATGTTCATAGCTTTTGTGCAAAAATAGTAAAAAAAAATTATGGTGCGTTTTTAGAATAGTAAAAAAAAGTAATGGGTGTTCTTGTTATTATGAGCGGGGGGTTTTATAGTTAAGTTAATTATTAAGTTATTTTAGTTGTAATAAAATATAGTTTTGACTGTAATTTGTAAGTTTTATGTGGTATGTGTAGTTTTAATTTTATTTTATATCGATTTTAATGTTTTTTTTTCAAATTTTGTGTCTATTAAATTATGGACATAATTGAAATTATAATGGATAATAATTAATGTAAATATTGTAAATAATTGTATATATGTACCTTGTACCTGTAAAACTGTATTTGCATGTACAATGTACTTAACGCAAATAAATAAATACAATACAAGACCTACGTTCATGTTTTTTTCTATAGCGAAATTTGTTTAATCAGGTTTCTAATCGATGAAGTGACTAGAGAAAGGCTTCAAGATTGCTATTCATATTATTTGGCAACCGTATTATGATTTAAAAAAGCACAACTACTTTTCAAAAACTCTGAACTTCTGAACCCACTGCACCTTAATTACCAGACGGATTTTGATGGCTTTATAAAAGTGACATTCCATTTGCAACTGCAGCTGCAATACTGTTCATTTTCTATGGAAATTGACAATGACAGCGACGCGTTTCCATAGTAAAATGAACTGTATTGCAGCTGCAGTTAGAAATGGAATGTCACTCTAACGATCGACAATCGGTAGTAGCCGCGGTGCGAGTGAGGGAAAGCGCCTATTGCAATGCAAGCGAACTTTCGTTATCTTTAGATAAACAGGTAGAGCTATTGTGCCTAAGATCGTGCTGATGGCAGACGATCCATTTTGACTTAACGATTTAATGAATGGGCTTCGAGACCGGGAAATTAGGTAACTTTGCAAAGGTTAACTGTGACCCGTTCCATTTACAATCGTGATGGGAAGATAGATAAGTACAAGATAGTCATACTAACAAGAACAATTATTTATTTATACCTATATCTGTAGGTACTAGGTACTTGTATATTGTAGAAATTCTTGTATACTATAAAATACATTATTTTACAAGATTTCAAGATGTTAAAGATTGTAGCCTTGTGATTATGTTAGAAGATTCTTTCTAACATAATCACACCTTAGTCACTTATGCAATGAGTAGGTAAGTGAGGCAGTCTTGTTGCAATATAAATTAAAATAAACAATTCACACTATCATATGCCTATCGAATCAAAAAGATTACATTTGATATAGTTGGTACTTTGAGTATAGTCACGAGAAAATAAGTACCTATTTAAGTATTTAGTTCGTGAAATAATAAAACAATAGGAAATTAGTAACATGATGATTTGCTGGCTTTTTCCTTATAGAAGTATTTCAAAGGAACTCGTGATTATCTGTGGGAATTTCGGTTGAACCTACCTACATTTAGGCTGATTACAGAGCTCCTGGAAAATAAATAAAATAACAACTATTTTTATTCCATGACATGGAGGTTGGGCGCAGTGTAAAAAACGTTTGAAAAAGACAAACTATATAAAGTCTATTTTTTTATTCGGTATACTAAAATGACATTTCATAGTATGAAAAGTTATTTAATGTTCATACTTTAAAATGTAATTTTAGTCTACCGAATAAGAAAAAAATTCTTTAGGTATATAGTTACTTATAGGATCACACAAAAAACAATCACTTCAAATAAGGAGCACAGCAATCAGTACTACCTAACGCTTTATCCTCTAGCCGCCCATACGTCAAACCTTGCCAAGCATAATGAAATTTTATTATGTTCACACAAAGTTCAAATTAGAATGGAACAGGAGACCTTTTTATAGGTCTCTGGGCGGCTTGAGGTTATGTACCTAAAAATATTATTTTTGTTTTTATCTCATAATAAAGTTTGCAATCGCATGGTTTTCAGGTAAACCCGGCACGGACTACCCGGTGCTGGGCGCGGTGCCGTACACCAACTTCTACTGCGACGACCAGCCCTACCCCGGCTTCTTCGCGGACATGGAGACGCGCTGCCAAGGTAACTACCAATTATGCCTAGTTACACAGGTACTTCCAGATGCACATAAACACAGACACACACTACCTGCACAGACACACACGCACAGATATAGACACACACCAGCTAGGCACAGACTAGTGTAAGAGTAAAAACACCAGAGCACCACTTAATAGTACATTATTGTCGAGGCTCGGAAGTAGCTACTTGCAGGCTGAGGATTCGTTTTAAACGGACGACCTTGGGAGTCCGTTTAATTGAATCCGAAGCCAGCAAGTAGCCTTCCAGCCGAGTCATATATAGTGCTTTTCTCAAAAATGGTGCAAGAAATATAAATATTATAGAAATATTTTACAAAAGCAACGTTCTTACGTATATATTTTGACAGAAAAAAGCCCTTGCCGCCTTTTTTTTTTTTTTTATAAAAAAATAGAAGTGTATTTTTCTGCCAAAAATACGCCAACCTATTTGAGACATCTAAATAGTCGCGGTACTAATCATCTGTTTGGCTGTTTAATGGGCCTGTGCCTTCATTTGATATGGTCATTTCAACTTTTAAAAAGTTTGGAACTCGACAAATAATGGAATTTGTATGCAACATTGCAGTCCCAAAATCGAGACGGCAATGTTTTTAACTTTTTAATTTCTGACTGACCATAAACTACGCGCTTTGCGACCTATTTTTTAGACGGCAAAGTCTACTTTGCCGTCCATTTTTGAGAAAAACAATATTTTTTCTCAAAAATGGACGGCAGTTGAAATGACCATATCAAATGAAGGCACAGGCCCATTAAACAGCCAAACAGATGATTAGTACCGCGACTATTTAGATGTCTCAAATAGGTTGGCGTATTTTTGGCAGAAAAATACACTTCTATTTTTTTATAAAAAAAAATAAAAAGGCGGCAAGGGCTTTTTTCTGTCAAAATATATACGTAAGAACGTTGCTTTTGTAAAATATTTCTATAATATTTATATTTCTTGCACCATTTTTGAGAAAAGCACTATATATGACTCGGCTGGAAGGCTACTTGCTGGCTTCGGATTCAATTAAACGGACTCCCAAGGTCGTCCGTTTAAAACGAATCCTCAGCCTGCAAGTAGCTACTTCCGAGCCTCGACAATAATGTACTATTATTAGGGAATCACAAAATATGAGTGTATAGGTCTGAAAATAATATCCGACGACGCTCTCGCGGAAAACCAATCTATGATGGACGACCTCTAGTGATGTGTCCTTGCCGGTTATCGTAGGGATGTCAAACACCGCTGAATCGTCATTCCGCCGTTTACTAGCTAGGCACAGACTAGCTCAACGGTTCTCAAACTTTTTTGGTGACGGAACCCTTTCGGCAAGCGAAATATTTGACGGAATCCCAAATTAAAATTTTTCGTTCATCACTGTGGACCAGATATAGCTATAGAAGAGCTGGTTTTTTCTTATTATTACAAGTATATTTTTGCGGAACCCCAACAGAGGCTTTGCGGAACCCTAGGGTTCCGCAGAACACACTTTGAGAATGGCTGGACTAGCTGGTTGCACACTAGGTACAGACTAGCTGGTAGCTGGTCCAACCTATCTAATCAAGATGAATCGTGGGCAATGCTAAGACTGGCGCCGACTCTCATAAACGATAGACGATCTTCATAATATAACATTTGACGAGAATTATTTAACAGACACCTTTTACGTAATCAGCATGTTCCATCCTAGACTGCATCGGCATTTACCATTAGGTAAGATTGTGGGCAAATGCTAACCTTTTTGAAATAAAAAACACATTTTTTACGTGAACAACATTTCCTTAACGTTTATACTTTATTCAACGGACCAATGAGGAAGTTGCTTTTACCAACTTAGAACAGTTCTTAATACCTAATCGGTCGTATCAAATAATAAAACAATGGGTGCTTTAAACTTCATAGAGTACTCATGGGAAATATTATGTAAACCCGCTTTAAATTTCTCAAGTGCACATAATATACCTATGCTACCAACAATAATGTCCTAAGCTCAAGCCACTAAAACGACAATATTCTCCCACTATAATCAGCAGTTAATTGAAAGCCGTTTCTATTTCACATAGGTAATTATCTATTCGTACATTAATTAAGGGTAATTATAAAAAGTTATAGGGGACAGTTTTAGGTATTTGACATAATCCAAATATTTTAAAAATTGTTATATTGGGAAATGACCTCATGTTTGGTTTTAAATTAATTTGTGTTTGTCAAAAACCGTATAATACTGCATATAGAGTTTCTAGCAGCCTCGTATCGAGATGAGTAACATAAACATAAAGGCAAGTGACCTTATGGTTCACATAGTCTGAGGTCAGCTAATTATAACAAAAACCGACCCGGAAGGCGACCGCGTCAATTGGTAGGTCAATATCGTGAGATCCGGAAAAAACTAACACGAATTTTGATTTATTTTCGTTCAGATATAGAACGTAATATGGTCGTTATATTTTATATCATAATACTTATACATTGGCATACGGAGGCGTACCTGCCGGGCTATCATGAAACATGGGTGCAGAGGGTGATAAATCAGTCGATACATTTGCTAGCGTCATATCTGCACCGAAAGCGTGATAGTCGAAACGGTTATGAGACTTCTATACCTATTGGTATACAATTAAAGTTGGAAGTTGCACGATTTTAGTATTGATACGATAGGAGTCTGATGATTGTGTATAAATTGTGCTTGTAGCCACATCAGATACATCAAGGTAGGGTCAACTAGGTAACTAATGATTAATCCTTTAAACTTAAAAGTTCGTATTAGGTAGGTACCTAAATGGTAGGGTAAACTATCTAATGATAAGCCGTAGGTTACCTAAGCTAAGGGTGAGGCGGTGTTGCTACGAGCTTATAAACTATTATAAGCTACACACTACACACACTTACACATGGGAATGAAATGGGACCTAGCACTAAGCAATACGTAGGTAAGTAAAGTATATTAAAATATTTACCTTGGTAAAATAAGATTATTAGTAGATTGTTAATCAAGGGATCAAAGGCGCCCATTACTGTCGTGATAGTTCCGAGACTGAAATAATATCTTTCACCTTCACCCTATTTTTCCTTTCGACTACGAGGAAAGTAAAATACATGAGAATAAAAGAAAAACACAGCTAAATAGGTATAAATTCAGTAGTATTTCTTAAGGGTACTGTTAATTAACAATTTAGGTAAACATCGTTATTTATGGAATGGGGAGTTAATTAGAAGGGTAATTGTATCGGTACATAACAAAAAGAAAAAAAGGTACCTAGCGCAGAGCTACGCAGCGCAGAAACATATCATTTTCTGCACATTTTTTAGAACAAGAATGACCCACTTTCAGAGCATGAGAAACTTTATTTGATCATTTAAATTTAAGTTAATTACATTAATGAATATAGTTATAATTTAGTAATAAGCCATTAAAACAATTATTAGGAAGAAAACTGGCGTTTTGATTGTATTTTAAGTACGTTGTCAATTTCAATTCGAAATACAATACAAAAGTGTGCCATCATCGAGAGCGCCATCTACATTTAGTTTTTACCGGCTTTCCACATAAAAATCATTTTAATTATTGGCGCAATTCATAAACGCCTGTCAAGTCTAACAAAGCCCTTGTTAATTGTTTGTCCTTATCTGTTATTTTGACATTTGTGTTTGTTAGATAATGACAAAATTTAACAGATTTTGGCAGTTTATGTATAACAGGAGAGTCACTAAGTACATGAGCGGGATCTCCCGATAGTCCCGGTAAAGGAAACCCACTGGGAAGATGGACAGAAGACCTAAAAAAGTTTGCCAGCGACGACTGGGTAACAATAGCCCAAGACAGGGAAATGTGGAGTAAAATGGAGTAGGCCTTTATTAGGTACTCGTCAAGAGGTCCTTAATATTAAAAATAACTAAAATTATTGTATAGAATTATTACCGATTTAAACTTGCTTGTGCATTAGTTTTATAATATTTAATTTAATAATGTATGTAATTTAATAATGAATATTTATTTATTAAGGAAATAAATAGCTTAAATAAAAATAATGTATAACTGGTGGATAAATATAAACTAAAACAAATACGATTCCCTATAAACAACGCTTATCAGAGGCTCGACTTGGTAATCAACACTCTATGATGGGTATTTCTTGCCTGCGCCCATAACCAACTGAGCTGCCAAAGCCTTGCTGTAATAGGGCTAAATAGACCATATTGCTCGGTTTTTAGGGTTCCGTACCCAAAGGGTAAAACGGGACCCTATTACTAAGACTCTGCTGTCCGTCCGTTCGTCCGTCTGTCACCAGGCTGTATCTCACGAAGCGTGATAGCTAGACAGTTGAAATTTTCACAGATGATGTATTTCTGTTGCCGCTATAATAACAAATACTAAAAACAGAATAAAATAAAGATTTAAGTGGGGCTCCCATACAACAAACGTGATTTTTGACCGAATTTAAGCAACGTCAGGCGGGGTCAGTACTTGGATGGGTGATCGTTTTTTTTTGCCTTTTTTTGCATTATGGCACGGAACCCTTCGTGCGCGAGTCTGACTCGCACTTGCCCGTTTTTTTTATTTATCATCTCTCATCATGCCTCTCACGTTCCAACAAGTATATAAGTGCGAAAGTGACGCATGACATGACAAGTGATAAAAACGTCACCATGATACCGCCGCTGGAGTTTTTTTTTCTTTTCACACCTTGGTTAGGTCGACAACAGTGTTTCTTTTGAACAATTATAGAATGAAAAACGTCTCTGGTTTCAGCCTGGCACTACTGCGACATCGACGGGCGGCAGGCGTCGTTCCTGTGCCCCAACGGCACGGTGTTCTCGCAGGGCGTGGCGTCCTGCGACTGGTGGTTCAACGTGCGCTGCGCGCTCTCGCCCGCGCTCTACCCGCTCAACGCGCGCCTCTACCGGCGGAAGTCGCGGAAGCAGGCCAGGCCCGAACCGCACCGAGTCATTGACAAGCAGTTGCTTGATGAGATCTTTCTGTAGACAAGTACGCTTTAAGTAAAGGGAGAAGACGCTTGCGCTTTTATCGTCTACATACTTGTTAGAATGATAAAGCCGTAACAGACTACCGCACCGCGACCTTGGTCCGGTGCGGCGCACGTATCGATAGTGTGTTAGGTGGTCGCTATACGTGCGTTAAGGATGCAGTTATAAGTTAGAGCGAGAAAGAGATATTTTGGCCGCACCAAGGTCGTGGTGCGGTGCGGTATTAGTCTGTTACGGCTTTAAGGGCTACGATGAGTCGATGACATCCGATAAAAACGCGACGATCTTGTCCAGCTAGTGGTTCATTATTGGAAGCATAAAATTAAAACGGTAATTACTAAAATAACAGTCAAATAATGTCGGAGCCGGACCTTATTTTACAACTGGGTACCTACTATACAGAGTGAATCATAAGTCGTGAATAGAAATTTGTTTTTCTAACTCCATAAACAACGTGCAATTTAATGTCCCTACTCTTACTAAAATCAGACAAGTTGTTTTTTTTATGTTTATTTTTTGTCATTTATTTTACTTTTACAAGTGGCAATGTGGTATTTAAACAGCTTTTTTCTGATTTTAGTAAGAGTAGGGGCAAATTGGTCGTTGTTTATGGAGTTAGAAAAACATATTTCTATTCACGACTTATGATTCACCCTGTATTTAATTTTTTCCTTAAGTTCAGGTCACGATTAACCGGTCTTTTTAATATTTTTTGTTATGTATATTTAGTATATTTTTCTTTATTATCACACCGAGCTTGAGGTTTGTGCCTATGTACAATAACAAGAAAAAATACGTTTCTTGTATAGGAGCCCCCCCTTCACATGAAAAAAATTATGGTTGTGTTATCATAATGCCAGTAAAATACAAACTGCGAAATATTGGAGGTAATTTCAAATTTATTGGATACCCAATAAAGTAACGTTTAAGTTATTAATAATGTGTAAAAATCGTATAATTTTGTTTTGACAAAGGGTTACAAACATACAAATAATGTAACATTGTGCGATTATTTTATTTATCTCTTTAATTTATAAAGCTATTTCTTAATAATTAATCAATTCCATATAATACCTACTTAATACAATATTTAAATGTGACACAAAGGCATCTTAAAAAAATGCTTTTTTTAGGAGAATGTTCTGTTCGTTTCTAGTTGTTATTTGTATAACTTTTTATTCGGCTACTTCGTAAGCCTTTGTTAATAAAAAAAGCTCATGTTGGGTTACACTTACCCTAAATAATATGTACTAAAATGTAAGATAAAACACTGCCATTTTATTGTGTGTCTAGAATTAAGTTAAGGATTAATTTAAGAAATCGATTAAGTAAGTTGTAATACCGGATGCGGGGTAAGTAGGTACTTTATTGTACTCCAACATTGCGTGTAGGTATTAATAACAAACAAACAAAATTACCTAAAAAGCGTGCCTGTCCATAGTTCCATACTGTAGTGTTTCGAATTGTTCACAGTGCTTATATCGCCCAGTGTAATACCACCTGCGGGCGTAGCATAGTTCCGTTTTTATCGCCCTGTCACTATGCCCGTCACTTTCACACTAACATACGAGTACTTGTTAAAACTTGACAGGCATGGTGACAAGCGATAAAAATGCGACCGTCTCTAATAAAATTGTTCTGTTATAAGCGGTTAATTTACCACAACGACTAGTGACTTAAATTGCGCTATGTCAGCTGACCAAGTGGGTGAGTTAGCCTCTACAGACGTTTCGTGTCACGCTTAATTTGCCGGAAACTATCTAAAATCTCAGGCAATTATCGGTGAAATTTCCTTACCGCCCTGTCCCACCGTACCTTCAAGTAAGCGGATTGCGCAGCTTTGAGTTCCGTTTGGCTGCATCTGCAGTGGAAAGGTTGCCCTTTTATAGCCGTGGCAGGTGTGACGGATAAGATCCGACACTTGTTACGCCGGAGATTGCATTAAGAATTCTTTCTCTGACGCAGCTCAGTCAGACAGACAGGCACGTACATATTCCTGCAATTTACATGTTTCTTCCTGTTCTAGTGGGAAGAAACATATAATTATGTATATTGAAAAACAGCACACAGGCTCTGTTTTTCCAGTGGTTTTTCATGACGGAATATGTATCGAATTCGGCGCACTAAGTAGGTAGGTAGTATCTCGCCAGACCTTCCAACTAGATTTTGTCTGGACTTGGGACGCTTCTTACACTAGGACCTAGGTACATAGTTTTACCTATAGATAATATCATCAGTAAAAAACTAAAAGGACAATAGTGGCTCGATTGGCGATATGTTGCAGTGAATACCCGTTTTTAGCTAGAATGTATTTATTTTACTAGTTAAGTAAACCTAGAAGGACGCCTTATACGAACAGAATAGCTCAAAAACGTATTTTCACTATAACATTCCTAATTCCTGCCTATGCTGTAAATTTCTACGAGTAGGTATTAAGTACTTACAAAGATTGTGGTGCTTGTCTTTTAGTCGGAAAGGAAACCTAGTAAGTAATTATATGGATAAGGGCGATAACAATATCGATGGTGGAATGGAATAAAATGTGATACATAATGTTTTTTTTTATTGATGTTTCCTACCTTGACATATTTAAGTAAACCTTCACCGCGACTCAAAAAATGTATTCGATCCCGATACGAAGTTTCTACCCCCTTTTTACCATCTCGGGGGACGAATTTTCAAAAATGCTGAAAGCACTTGTCTTCTTTCCTAATATTGCACACATGTAAGAAATTTCAAGTTATTTACTTCAACAAAAATGTTCATCCCGATGCAAACTTTCAAGCCTTGAAGAATTAAAAAAAACCCTAAAATTACTATTCTTGTATTATAATATAATATTATGTTTTTCCAACACTTGCTCCCTAAAGTACCTGTTTGTAATTAATACAAACTTTCAACCCCTCTGGGGTTATTATAATTTATTCAGAACTTTTATATCGTGATCTTTTAAGCATGTATATGAGAAGAGCTCTAGAAAAAGACAAAATTTTACAATAGTTATTTATACATTATTTTTCGTTTTTAAATAATAAAGGTACGTAATTCGAGATAATTTTGTTAGTTTTTAAAATTGTCTAAATTGTTGAAAACCTAACTTAAAGATACATTTTTGCAAGTTTGTTGACATGTTTTAAATACACCATTTTATTTTTTATTTTTTTAAGGAATATTTAATAGTATTGAAAATATATTTAATGTTACGTACTCGTTTTTTCACGCTTCGCGCGTTTCTCGAAAATGAGGCGCGGATGGCTGTGTTCAGCGTTGAATAAAAAGTATAAATAATGGAGATACAGTTCTGCAAGTATGGAATGGTTTATTGGAAATAATAAATAAATAAATAAAAGAGCCTCTTTATTTCCTTAAATATCAGTTAAGTAATTACAAACTTGGTAACGTTTAGGTAGTACATACTATTATTTCTTAATTTATTTAATCTATTTTCTGTTTTCATTTTGTTTTCTTAATATTTAAACTTAATTTTTATATTTGTGTATTAAACTAAAACTTGATAGTTAGGAACCCCATATTGGGTAAAGGCCTCCTCCAATTTCTTTCATTCATGTCTGTCTTTACATACTGTTTCTTTAATTGGAGGGTTGTGGTCGCAGTCCCCACGGTGACCAGCCGGGGTTATTGGAAATATCCTCCCCTTTTATAAAATTAATTTTGGTTTCTTAAATATTAATACTTTTTGAGATATTGGGGAAATACAAAATGTCTAATTTTTTCCCCCTTTTATTGTACGCTTCGAATACATTTTTCTAGGCTTCATGACGAATTTAATGAGGTATCACACGTATTTTTAGTAGTACATAGTAAGTATCTCTAGTTTTCACCGTTTCCAGGATCTCGAACAGACTAATTTGTAATACTTAACTTATGGTTTACAAATTCTTGTTCGCTCAGAAAATATATTCGTCGATTATGTGAACCGCCCCAACCACAATAACGTGAAGCGACCAATTATAAATGAGTACTTATAATGCAACTGTTACGGGAGCCACAGTTAAGAGTATGCACCTAATTAGGTAACATTATAATGCGGGAAAATTGTTCATCGCTCGGACGGCTGCCTTATTTATCTGATACAATCAATATTCGTAGTTTACTAGAAAGTGGGTATGTAAATCCGAGAAGGCCGTTTTCTGCATATTTATATCGAAAATAATCGAGCCCATTAAAATTTATTTAATATATATACAAATATGCTTTATTTCTTCAACCTAACTATGCAAAATGCAAAAAATTACTTATATCAAGGTCTTCCCTAATTTAAATTCTGCATATTATAAGTTTCGCCTTAAAACTTCGGTAATACCTACTACCAGTGGAACAAGTTAATGAATGGCGCAACGCTTAACATGATGATAGAGTTTGTCAATCATTTTCTGCTAGTTCTGCTACCATACCGCAAACTGAAGTAAGTATAATTAATTAATTACTCATCAAATACAAAGTGTTCGCCATTTTCGTCATTGGTGTAACATATTTTGATTATTTTTTCAGAAGTCGCTGCCTGAAGCAAATTTAGTATTTTGATTGCCTAGGCAAAATCACATGTGCTGATGGTAAAAATTAAATAGGTTCAAAATACAACCATTTCATTAGATGCACAGAGGAAAGTGCTCGTTTTCCTCTTAAATATTCATGTACAGTGGGCGTCAAAGATATGTTTAAATTTTTCGCCTTATTACAAAGGAGTGAGGTGTAAAAGTGTAAACATATCTTTGACGTCGACTGTACATAACTGTTTGTTTACAACTTTATTACTGTCCAGAACATTATTTACCTCTCAATTATTTAGAAAGGTGGACATAACAAAGGTGGATTTTTATGGTCTGTTTTATGACGTTATGATCTAGACTGATATTAAAGTTGTTTAATTTCATACCAATTTGACGTGAAATGGTGTAATTATACACATTCAGGCAATAAATAAAGCCGTTACGATCACTTGAGAGTTGTTAATATATTATGATCATCAAAACTAATTGCGGAAAATCAACATTATGATAATTTAATAGTTTATCTTGTCTATGTGTTTTAGAAATTACTTGCAGCATCGAAATGTAGAGAATTAGACTACGTGATAAAAGTGTCTATCCTTTTCAAACAGCTTATTAACCCTTTAATGCATGATTTTTAAAAAAGAACGAAAATATAATTATCATGCATTATTAAAATATACGATACAGATCTACATCATAATGCATTTAAGAGATATAAAATATGTCTATATCTACATGTCTAATTGGAAAAGCATTTAAGGGTGGCAGATACTTTTGGCGCGTTGTTTGATCTGTTACTATATAATATTGAAGCTGATTGTACCTAACTACCTATGTATAGATAATTACTTAACAAATTTTAAGTCAAACCATCACTGGAGAGTCCTTAGATTAAATTGATTAAAACGTATTTGATATAAGTATACAATCAAGCTGGTTGGGCCTGGTGCTAGTATATACCTACGAATGCAATTTTCTTAGAATTCAGGGGCGCCATCCTTTGTTGTTATAACAATGACGATTCATAAGCATTTAAAAAGTAAGGGTCGTCGAAATGAATTACCCACTGTGCTAAGTGTGCCAGCCGTGAGAAACGTTAACTAGCCCTGATTGTGTTTTTCACGTATGGTAGATTGTTAGCGCACAGCGTAGCTCGGAAACGCGTTGGGCTTTTCCTGTCCAGTGTCCAAATCTGTACTGGTTGTATGCACGCTCTCGAGCCTTCATTTGTTTCGCGAAGCGCGCCAAACGCACGCGCGAGTTCGGCTACGGCGCATGCGTGCGAAACCGCGGGAAAATTCGACCAGTGTTTACTGTTTCCGTGATATTTTAGGACTTTGCAGTACTGGATATTTTGATGATAATTAGACACTATGGGGACTTTTATGCTTGTCTTATGCGGTAAGCTATCTGCTCTAACTTTTGGTTTATAATTTCTAGCTTTTTGTTTGTTATTTTTGTTTATATAGATAATTTTATCAATGAAAACATTTATTTACATACAATATATGTACAGCGGTACAACTAAACGAAATTAATAACTAGCTTAAATCTAATAATAATTTTATTGACATGATAAAATATGCTAGATAAACAAACTATTTAGTCACAAAACATGATAGCCGTAAATATAAATAATTGTTTATTCATTTAAATTCTGACAAAAAGTTGTCATAAAGAGAAATATCGGTATCAACCGGAAATGCTTTCAGGGACGAAACAATCATTCAGTCCCTTATACCGTCGTTATGTAGGTACATAGATATCTGAGCAAGATAAGTTACTCTGACGTATGTTAAAATAATTTGTGGTGATATATGTTATTTTATTAAATGCATATGGGTATACGATCAAGATCAACCTTCACACAAATAGCTCAGAGAACCACAATGTAAAAGTAATTAAAGCCTGTCCTTTAATTTAAACACTACGATAAAATGGAATGTGCCTGCGGTGATGCCATCTAGATCCGGAGATACGCGCGAGGTGGCAGCAATTGCAGCAGTTAATTACTCGCCTTATTATCCCTCCAGTATTTACTTAGGAGCTGATTTTTTAGTTAGGTATATTAATTAAAATCACTGGGTTCCTAGGCACCCAAGTCAAACTCTTCATCACAACTTAAGTGTAGGTATAATTACGAAAATAGGAATGACCCTAATATAAAAAGGAGAGCAAAGAGCGATAATCAATGATTATTTTTAATGCAACAGACAGCTTGCATTCAGCAACTCAAACTCTAATGAAATTCAAATTGTTTCACATTTTTAGTGCTCGAAAGCATTACTATCCCTTAAACACAATCTACATCGACACAGGAGTTAGAACATGAGTACGACTTAGCTTTATAAATCGGTGGTATTATTTAATGATGACCTAAATAGAGATGAACCTAAATATCAACATGACACCCTGGAAACTTTCAGGCTACAGGATGTCCCTCTCTTCAGCATTAAGATTACAAAATAAGTAAATGTACTTAATTTATGCAGCGTTTTTATAATAAAACGGTATAAAATAATGTCGAAAAAGGTGCGTAGTGAACGAGGTTGAACTCAATGCCAATGTCTCGCAAGAAAAACCGGCAGCAGCATAATTGTAGTGGAATTGCTACCTGTTGTACAATTGCTGTGACAGGGACACGAGGGACATTTGCCAGACCTTTGTCTTTTTATACGTAGATATTTTATAGGTACAGTCGACGTCAAAGATATGTTTACACCTTTGCACCTTATGCCTTTGTAATAAGGAGAAAAATGTAAACATATCTTTATACATATTTTTCTACATAAATCTTTTATATCTTTGACGTCGACTAGTGTCAGTGCGCTACTCTGACTCGCCGATATTCGATTTTCGATATTCGCCTAAGCCCTTTACTAGAGTGATTGCCCACTTACTATGTACTTATATATATTACTAATAACCAATCATAAGATAAATTATACCAGACTTTTATGCTAAATAAATAGGCTGCGGAGTATTGATGTAGGAAAAACAAAGATATTTATTTACTGGAACGTTACATTTTACAAACTCAGGAGCAAATATTGTAACATTTTTTTTCCCTCGTTGTTATTTGACCCAGAACCAAACTATACATGTTAGATAATACATACCTGCATTGATAATTGCTGGAGAAGTAAAAAAAACCAACAACGAAATGTGCCTGGAAAAATGAAATCAAAACAGGAATAGGCAAATACGGTTTACTAACGAATGGGCCAAAATCGTTTCCCAAAGTATCACATCCCAAACTATGTTTCCCAAATTATCATTTCCCAAAAAAATGTTTGGCAAAACAACTTATCGCAAATTTTCAGTTAGCAATAGTCTTTTTTGGCAAGTTATTGTTTAGCAAATAATTACTTGGACAAGTTTCATTTTACCAAATATTATTTAGTCAAATGTATCATTAAGCATAACTTACATGTCCCAAAATATTGCATGGCATACAATTTACATACCAATAAAGTGGAGGCTGCAGAATTTTATTTGTCTAGTATTTAACTGATCATTACATATACATAGTAAAATGTAACGTCAAAAAAAAACATTCTTACTGCCAAAAATATGTAGTAAATGATCACTAAAATTAAAAAATTAAAATGGATTTTTATATATGATATAAAATGACAACCAAATTTGTTACATCTTGCTATTCTATTAAAGCAAATAACACCAAAGTAATCATTATAACCCAAAAATAGTAAAAAAAACACCAATATTTAAACCACATTTTAGTTTAAAATGTCAAGCAAATTTTTTACATCTCGTTATTCTATTAAATTAATTATTCCACTTCGCTGACCTTTTTCTAGTACATAGTATTTCGTTTTTATAAGGATCGCAGTTCTAACCTAACCTAACCCACTTTTCTAATAGCATTTCGATTCTGTGAGGGTCACAGTTCTAACCTAACCTAACCCACTTTTCTGATAGCGGTTCCGTTTTGTGAGGATCGCAGTTCAAACCTAACCCAACCCACCCAAATTACGTAGAATTTAACGTACCTACCTATATAAACATAACAAAAAGTACAAATTTAAATAGAGATGCCTATTTGTCAAATTTGCGAAGTGACAATTTTGACCAAACATCTTTTTGGAATATAATATTATACAATAAAAAACGTTTGCTAAATAAGTTTTTGTCCTAATAACATTTGACAAAGTAAAATCATGCCAAATGATAATTTGACCAAATAAATTATATGCGAAGTGTAACTTTGCTAAAGGTTCCTTTGGGAAATGAAACTATTGCGATAAGTTTGTTGGGAAGTGAAATTTGGCGAAATGTATTTGGCCGAAACGAAAGTACACCGGCAAATACACCTAGGTTTTCTGTTCGAGAATTCTCGAAGCGAGAATTAGGTAACTTATTAACTAAATCTTGGTTAAGTTTTCTCATGCCTCGAGAAATAAAGACATCAAAAACCAGAAACCCTAAATACCTAGAACCCATCACAGGGTTGATGGAACCTCTCTTATTGAACTATTGGCAGGCTAATCATATAAATGTACCTAAATATTCGGTATTTGCAATAAGAAGTATCGTATAATAAGTCATAAAACCAAACATGCATTGCAACAGTAATTCGTCAGGGATGTAGTGACAAATATAAATAGTGATGATAATTGATAATATTGTTTATTTGACAAAATCCAATTTTTAACTTGATAATTACCTACGGCTTGATTAACGGCCTCCTACCCTAGTCGGTAGTGACCCTGCCTAAGAAGCAGGAGGTCCCAGGTTCGAATCCTGGCAAGGGCATTTATTTGTGTGTCCATCATCAATATTTGTTCCTGAGTTATGGATGTTTACTGTGTATAGAAGTATATATATATATGTATATTAGGTATATATATCGTCATCTACCTATAGTACCCACAACACAAGCCTTATTGAGCTTACTGTGGGACTAGGTCGATCTGTGTAAAATTGTCCTATAATATTTACTTATTTATTTATAATTGATAAATAAATTTCTTGACTATTGTATATCCGCCTACATTTTGTATCACATACCTACATAATCCTACTTAGCTTCTTCTGTTAAGAATAAGGACAATATTAAATGAATGAACAAAATTTCGTTATTTTAGTTAGTAGGTGTACCTATATTTAAATGGCAAAATAATATAAATAATCTAACGAATTAACACAACTTACGAAGTTAATTTAATAACCCACTATTGAAGTGTTAGGTAATATAAATAACAAATAAATGTTATTCTAATGTACCTACTTTAACGGGCTATATACAAATGCCCGATATTACGAACGATTAGCTTTTAAGCTTATGGTGATAGAGAGTATAAGAGATGTTTTTTTACGCATATATATTAGTTAATTGCCTCATTATTAAAATATTGCGATCATGAAAATAATTCTAGCTTCCCACTGTAGTAGGTAGGTACTTACATATATTTAAACATACTTACAATTAAAGAAACCATCTACGGTTTGGATGAAGTGAACCATAACTTTTAAACATATTACGATAACCCAGCGTAAATTTGCTCGTCACGCATTACGTTACAATGATAGGTACATTTTCCACATGAATCGTGTAAGTAGTTGCTTGCAAACATTAGAAATCATTTGAAAACGTAGTGGTAAACCAAGATTTAAAAATGACTTCAAGGTTTCGTAACACTATTAAAATATCTGGAACATTATAAATCAAACAACGCGCGTCATTATAACGAAACAACCAAACCGCAACGATCTGCCTAGTAGAGTAGAGTAGGTACATTTTGGTCAATACTTATAAGGTGTCAATATATTGAAAGTAAATTGAAATTTTACATTTTAAAGTGGATTGGTAAAAAAATTGTTAGAATTATAATACACAATATTCATTAAGAGAATTTATCATTATCATGACATGACGCAGACATTCGTTGAAGGCAACAATATATTTATCAATGAGTGTATGTTACGAAATTTTTAATAAATTCAGCTTTTGCCAACCTTACGGCTCGTCAGAGGTCGTGAACTTTCGTTTTATTTAAGAGAAATTTTCGACTAGCCGGTAATGCGAGATGCGAGTCATGGAGCGGTGCGTGTCTGGCCAGCCCGGCACTGTCCTGAGAATAGAATAGATGCAGGCCGATTAGAGCTTGATGGACAGTTCTAAAATAAGGAAATCTTTTTGCTTTGTCCATTGATACGTACGGGGCTTTCTCTATCCGCGTTCTGATGCCGTTTCCGCAATTAAAATACATCCGTCGTTGCGGCGGCAACGTAGAGCGGACGCATTCTTTTGTTTTACCAATAACTTATGCATTTACTCTAAATAGAACTTGCATCATTCCGAATGAATTTCTTTTGAAAATCGTCGTATCTCATCAAAACAACATTGCTGCCGATTACAGCACAAAAATTCTTGAGCATTAATGCAAACGATACACAACAACGATAAAAGCGAATTGTCATTTCGTAATAATTCGCCGGGTGTAATTGTATCATGATTGCCATCTTTTACGTACTTATTACCTACCTGCTTACGTATTCGCAAGAAGTCATCTTGATTTCCCAGTTATGAATCGTATTTTATAATCGGTCATTGCGCGTGTTGCAATGAGTTTGTACGACCGACGTGACGCGATGTAACACCAGCACCACACCATCACCATAGTTATTACCTAGTTATACCAAACTCGTACATCTGGAAAACATTAGTGATCTTGTTCATTCTTGGTTACCCTTAAAAATTTGGAGTATGATTTGCGTTGTTGAGTACCTGTACCTACCTATAGGAAATGGGTAGGTTTATTAACTTACTAGCCGTTGCCCGCGACTTCGTCCGCGTGGAATCTTATCTTCAACATTTTACATCTTTAGTACCTATAATTTTCATATTAACTCACATTATAGACGGGTCTAACGCGAATTATATTCAATTACCTTTATAAATAAAGGAAATTTATTTATAAAGGTAATTGAATATAATTCGCGTTAGACCCGTCTATAATGTGAGTTAATATGTATTTAAAACGCGAAAGTTTAAAATATTATATAATATTCATATCCAAGCAATGTTGAAATTAAGTACTTTTCTTTTCTAGCAAGTTGTATGAAGTTTTAAGTCAAGTGGATTTTGATGTTGGGTGCTGAAATTACTTTTCTTGTATTCTCATAATAGGTACTTATGCCCGTATACAAAGATTCAAGTTCCGCACTCACTAAATATCTGATCTCCATACAAACTTTCAACCCCTTTCTCACCACCTTGGGGGATGATTTTCAAAAATGCTTGAATTAGTTTTCATGTTTTTTTAATTTAATACCTTTTTTTTGCAAAAAGAGCAAGTTCCTGGCTTAAAATTAAATTTACACCCCAAGACGAACTTCCATCCCCTTTTTAACCCCCTTAGGAGTTGAATTTCCAAAAACGTTGCAATTACTTTTTTTTGTAATCGGCTATTATGTCTTTCTGAAAAGTTTCAAAGCATTTATAATGGATTCAAACTTTGAACCCCCTTTTAACCCTGTTAGGGGATGAATTTTACAAAACGCTGAAATTACTTTTATTGCCTTCCAACAATATCCCCACATACAAAGATTCAAGTCCCGAGCTCGAAAAAAATTTTGATATCCATACAAACTTTCAACCCCTTTTTCACCACCTTAGGGGATGAATTTTCAAAAACGCTGAAATTATTTTTCTTGTATTTTAATAATACATCTTTTAACGAAGTTTCAAATTCCTAGCTCAAAAGAAAACTTCAACCCCATACAAACTTTCATCCCCTTTTTAACCCTGTTAGGAGATGAATTTTACAAAACGCTGAAATTACTTTTATTGTCTTCTAATAATATCCCCAAATACAAAGATTCAAGTCCCGCGCTCGAAAAAATTTTTGATATCCATACAAACTTTCAACCCCTTTTTCACCACCTTGGGGGATGAATTTTCTAAAACGCTGAAATTAGTTTACTTGTATTTAAATTTGATACATTTTTACAAAGTTTCAAGTTCCTAGCTTAAAATAAAATTTGCACCCGAAGACGAACTTTCATCCCCTTTTTAACCCCCTTAGGGGTTGAATTTCCAAAAACGTTGCAATCACTTTTTTTTTGTAATCGGCTATTATGCCTTTCTAAGAAGTTTCAAAGCATTTGTAATGGATTACAATTTTCAACCCCTTTTTAACCCTGTTAGGGGATGAATTTTACAAAACGCTGAAATTACTTTTCCTGTCTTCTAATAATATCCCTAAATACAAAGATTCAAGTCCACCACTCGAAAAAAATTTTGATTTCCATACAACCTTTCAACCCCTTTTTCACCACCTTAGGGGATGAATTTTCAAAAACGCTGAAATTAGTTTTCTTGTATTTTAATAACATATCTTTTTACGAAGTTTCAAATTCCTAGCTTAAAAGAAAACTTTAACCCCATACAAACTTTCATCCCCTTTTTAACCCCCTTAGGGGTTGAATTTCTCAAAATCGCTTCTTATCTCTTGTACACTTTATAAATGCAATCTGGTGTGCAAATTTCAACTTTTTATCTTTTGTAGTTTCGGCTCTGCGTTGATGAATCAGTCAGTCAGTCAGGACACTTGCATTTATATATATAGATTAATACTCATAAGTCATAACCCATCTGACCTTATTTGTCAATTTTCATGACACCAATATTTAGTTATGATTATTATACAGATCCCCAATTAACCTACAATTACATAATTAGACATGACATGATAATTACCGTGAGAAATGGGTAAGTATAAGTAAGTACCTGCCTACTCTATAATACCCGGTCAGATCTATCTATCACAGCACCTGGCTAAATAAAGCACGCTGTATCTAGAAATCACAAGAATGTGTTGCGGTGTACCTAGTTGCCGAGAAAGTGTTATAATACTTCCAACCATCTGAAAATTATCTCCTGCCCTGGGAATGTTACTACTAAGTGGTTTCCAATTAGGTACTCAGTTGGGTTAGTGAGAACTGTTCCGCGTTGCTTTTGGTACCGTCCGGTGTCCTTATGTCACTGGGCGTAAAGTAGATGTGAAATGACGGGGTGGACCTCGGTTAGTTACGGATGCGGCGCTTTCACCGTTTATGGTTCGCCGCGACCTGAGGTGACCGCGCATAGCCGTGCGTGGCAACACAATATAATGACAGCTCTTCTAGATGATCAATGTGATAAAGAATCCCACTGCCATAAACTTAGTACTAAACGTCGATTTAAGTTATGATACTCAATTAAGTTTCTGCTATGATTTAATCATTACTATATAATAACACGTGTATCTACCTAACCTGTATAGTCTATTACTTTCATAGATTTATTTGATTCACCTACAGATTTAAGCGCAAGTAGGTTAGAATTAATTAAGATACTTGTATATTATACGTATACATCACATGAACGTTGGAAAATAGGTATGTGTAATTCACGATAATATGCATCATTACTCATTGATCCACCGTTGAATGCAATTTGAGCCAATCGATTCTATTAGGTACAATCGAAAATTGATATTATTTTGCATGCTTTAAATGACTTCCGCGTTTTCCATGGGTTAATAGTGTTTTGTAATAAGTAGTTCAATGTAGTTTATTACGATTATGTCCTAGGTATACATATTGGGTAATTTCTTTTTACTATTAGTCAACCCATTAGCAAACTCGCCCGCTTAGTTAGCGTCAGCAATACGGGTTGATAGTGAGGTGTTTATTTGTTGACTTCTTTTGTTTGCCGTACGTAATGAATGACTTAAAAGTCTGACCAAAAGGGTAAAGCCTGACCGCGATTTCGCAAGTTGCTTGACACGCCACGAATCATGCCCACTTCAATCTGCAACTGTTCTACATAAAAAGCGGCGATCCGATGATTATAGTAATTTTAACACCTTGCGAAGAGCCGCAGTAAAAGACAGTCTGTACTGTGTATAGCGTTCGCAGAGCATACAGTAATGTCTTGAGATAGTTGAGATACGAGTAGTGTCTTTAGCTTAGATCCAAATCTAAACTACTTTCTGCTTGAAGGCATTCGTACATTAAAGTCTGTGCATCTCGTTATCACCAATATAGTAAGTGTGAGCAGGATAGTAGAGATTATATATCTATATTTATTAACTCACATTATAGACGGGTCTAACGCGAATTATATTCAATTACCTTGATTTACCGACGTTTCGACACAGGTTTCACTGGTCGTGGTCGCGGCTGACTGATTTCAATTGCTTCTCGCACAATTGAAATCAAGAAACACCCCAGGAATTTTAATAGGGAGGATGGTTTCAACTTATCGCCAACTTGGGAACCAGTGATACAGAAGTTAAAGCCAAAGGATCTATCTTCGGACGGGTGCGTGGATATTGTGAGTGTTTCGTGTCGGACAAACAAATAATTTATGATTTATGATTATGATTATGACTAATGACAATAATTAACATTATGTGTGGTGGGTGGTTTGAAAATGTGATGTCTACCCCAAACTTTTCCATACACTTTTCGTCGGGTAGATGCACAAATCTCTGTTTTGACATTTTGCTGGGACATCAGTCAGCCGCGACCACGACCAGTGAAACCTGTGTCGAAACGTCGGTAAATCAAGGTAATTGAATATAATTCGCGTTAGACCCGTCTATAATGTGAGTTAACATGTATTCAAAACGCGAAAGTTTAAAATATTATATATCTAACTATATTATATCAAAATCAGATTTTTTAAGTTTTAATGCGGCTCCTGCTCTCGCTGTAGACATAGGTACCTGTAAGGGCAGGTTGATTGCATTATGGAAGTAGGCTGCATTAAATTACAAGTTGGTAATAAAAATCTATGTAGAGATTGGTAGAGGCACAAGATCTTTTCCTCTGCCTAGTTTCTATTAAAAGCCTAGCAATGGCGATAATTAAGTATGTAGTAGGTATATTAACACAACCAATGTTCAACGCATTAACTTTCTTAAATTACCACATTAATCAAAGCCAATAGCATAAATTTAACCATAGCGAGATTAAGTAATAATATGTAAATGGTGTAGAACTGCCTATAAGCTATGTAGCTTAAACGTTTTGCTTTCGTGTGCTGTGTGTGTTTGTGTGTGTGTGTCGTGTGCGGTATGCCGCACGAGTACCAACAACACAACCTAACTACTATAGCTAGGTACCTACTTGTAGTTACTTATTTAAAGTTTATTATAGTTTTATCTTCACCTTTTCACTACTAGTACTTTAGACCATGTACATAAACATAGAGATACTAAATACATAGTGGTGAGGTACTTTCGACCTTAGTACCAGCTGATTACTAGACAGGAACCAAATTAGAATCGTGACAAGGCAACGTGCCTACCATTACGGTACGGCTCTCATACTACTCTCCCATATCCATTTTTACTTATGTAATTAATTAAATGGGTATGTCAACGCCAAAAACAGGTTAATAAATTTTCACAGTTTGACCGTAACATCAAAACTTGCTTCAAAAATTATACCACTACCCTATATTTGATTTTAGGGTCTTCATGCAGGCTGGCAGGGAATTAAAATGAGATGTTGCATCTTGCGTCACTCATGCTCCAAGTAGAACTAATCAGTCACAGGTGTAGGTATTAAGTTACGTTACAATTATGTATTCCACTTTTAATTTTTAGCATTTGTCTGTACTCTCTTTTCGCATATTTTCTAATGACACCATGTCAAAGATCATACGTAATCTCACATTAAAGCAGCGATGTGCTATAATTAATGTTACAAGTATGACGGGGAAAAGTCAATAAATATAATGGCTTTTAGTCTTTGGAATTGCTAGTAAATCGCACAAGCCTTCAAGCGCACCTTCAGGTGATTCTGATTAGTAAACAATTAGTTGTTCTTGTGTTGCTACTACCTTGACGATCGTCTCGGCAATTGGTGCACCGACTTTCATTTGCACCAATCAGCGTGAGCCATCTTCAAGGTCGTTCAAAATCAAGACCCAAACTATAACGAATTGTTGTATCAGAATCGGCCTCGTGGTGCTCGTCGCAGGATCTTCGCTTTTACAACCAGTTTTGATACGAGCGCGGTTGATCTACGCGACACTAGTTTCTACATGATTGGTCTCCTTAGAGAAATTATGTGAGACGACGTTACTAAATACTAAAGCAACAATGATTTATACCTACTTTGCCCAATTGAATGTTTTAGGATAATTCCGAAGCATTTGTCATCTGACAGTCTGTCTGTGCTCACTGCTCAATTGTTAGAAAGCTGCAATTTTATACCGACGGATATTTTAAAACAAAGCCCCTCACATCTGTAAGTATGTTCGCGATAAACTCAAAACTAAACCTACTGAACAGATTTTCATGCGGTTTTCGCCACTCGATAGAGTGATTCTTGAGGAAGGTTTAGGTGTATAATTTGTCAAGGTTCTGTGAAGTATAAATTAATTAGGTACGCCTCCAAAGTGGTAATGAGGTTTTTACTAATACAAGTAGGGACAGGAAGAATTAAAAACTATGCACTTGTAAAAAAGAAAGTTAAATTTGTACGGAACCCTCGGTGCGCGAGTCCGACTCGCATTTGTCCCTATGCGTTTGTTGGGTACCTATTGGGGCTAAAAATAGGAACGCCATAACTGAATATTAGTGATGTACCGACTATTGATTTGGCCGACTAGCCGACTAATCGGCACTCCAATGGCCGATTAGTCGGCCGACTAGTCGGCTAGTCAGCCAGATCATTAGTTTCGTATAATTTCAGGTTAAAAACAATACTTTTGCTCGTTTGGTTGCGCTATTCATCATATTAGCTTGGCTAAAAGGTGTTCCCTACAGGTTCATAGAACTATCACAAGACTGAGCAGACCGTCAGTACAACTTGTAGAAGGTATTTCCAAGGCTCTATTTCCCGTACGTAGTCGCCAGTTAAGAACCTATCCCCCGTGGTCAGCGTCTTTACGAGCAACGTGCCCTGTTTATAAGTCTCTAAATTTTGCAATACCATTAACATTTCCCTATGGCTCCACCATTAAAAAAAAACCAAAACTGAATAATAATAAAATCATTTAACTATAGAACTTGGCCATGAAATTACACGCGAATCAGTTGAGATCGACCTGTAGAGGAAAGCACCAGCCCACTATCATACGATATCGATCAAACGGTCAATTACCTATATGAACAAAAGTTTTCGTCTGCACCCTGAATAGGTATTTTGGTAGAATAGACATAAAACATATGGCAAATATTGACTGTTGATTTCTTTTATTTCTATTTTCTTTCACTAATAAAGTGCCGACTAATCGGCCATTTTTGCCGACTAGTCGCCGACTAATCGCCGACTACAAATGTGGCCGGATAGTCGGCTTTCCCGACTAGTCGGCGACTAGTCGGTACATCCCTACTGAATATTGAACCAAAGTCCAAATAAATGTGTGTAAATTGATCGTGAGTGGTAAATTATAAGATGGATTTTAGTTGGAGAGTTTCGCGTGGTATGATACAGGTACCTACCAAGTTCATTTGCTTAATGCCATTGCAAAATCTCTGCAGGCTGCGGAAACCACTTTTCGTTTGGTTGACCGACGAAGTGATTTTCCTCGTGTCTCTAAAGTTTTTGTCTGGGCTACCTAATAAAAATAATTAGTGTAGTGATATGCATTTTTTTAATATTTAAAAAGGCAATGTTTATACGCCTTGGCAAGTGTCGATTTTGGCAAAGAGCATTATCTACATTAACAATTATATGAAGCATTGTATTTCCTGTAATTTCGCAAACTTTTACGCGGCAACTAGTTCTATATTAAGCAGATAATTTCCGTCCAGACACACGCACCTAACGGATGTTTCATACAACGTGAAAGCCAATCAATGGTTTTATGTCTTACCCACGCCACGTCTCACCGGTAAGAGAATATCCGGTGTCGAATCCTGAATAATTAATGTCTTGTTTTATCTTATTTATAAGTAGGTACCAGTGGTTTGCCATACGTCAACTTATATCCTATTGCATAAACTACTTAAAAGGCATATAATGTAGTCACGTATTATGTCATATAGCATAACGACAAATATGAGCAATCGATGCAAAAAAATTATCTCATTTATCATTTATATAAGTAGGTACGTTATTTAGAGATATAATGTGTGTTGGACTTAGTTCATATCTCTGCATTTATTACATTTAGGTAGGTACTGTTTTCTGTGAACTATGATTTTCTTTCACCTCATTCGGTTCTTGTTTATTTTTAGGACTTCAATTCTTGCAAAACCTATACAATATAAAGATAATTTGATGGAATTTTAGATTTTTTAATATTGGTTTGTTATTTTCGTTTTAATTATAGTGTTTTGTGTAATTCCACTATTAGACACATAACATAATAAATATCTAAGTAACTAATTATAATATTTTATTGAGTGGATATTTGCAATGACATTTTGTAATTGTTGATTTTATCGGACTTGGCCACCACCCTTGTATTGAGTTCACCAACGGTCGTTACTATAATCTCAGTAGGTACCTATCGGAAAAATACGAAAGAAAGTATATTTTTTTAAGAATTTGTCCTGGGCATTTTTCAGTTCCAAAATACGTTAATCTATTATCTATATAGATAATGTCGTGTTATATTATAATGTAGTAATGACTGCACAACTCTGCCGTACTCTAATAGACATAAATCAGTACCATAACTCATATCACAGAGCTTAGTAACAAAGCTATAAACAACATTGACTTATTACTGTGACATAACCGTAACCACGCATGTAGTTCTTAGTTTATTTAGACTATGAGGTTTTAATTATTACACTTAGGTAATAGTAGCCTTGCTTAGGTAAGGCCTTGAATAGGTACTTGGTAAGGGTAGGTACCCTTCCCACCTAACTGTCATCCACATGTGTATCAGGTAATTTTTAATGTTTACCTTCAATAATGTTGTTGCGTTTATGGTATTCGAATGGTCGTACAAAATGGAAACTGGAATGGAAGAGCCATATTTGTCCGTAAAGATTGTTAATGGTAGCTGTAGTTAACGCGTGGTTCATGTCAAATTATGAGGAGTATGTACCCTTGGTTTTACATTGGCCGTATTTAGCTTAACCTCGAAAGTAACCGTTTTAGTCCTGTTTCGTCAAGTTACATAAAAAAAGATTCAATTTTTATTGGACTTTTACGTAACCAACACTTATCATTGCAAGTTACGCAAGGAAAGTGTCCACCTTGAACCATAGCGACATGTGACACACAAAGCTTCGTAATTAATCCATACCACTTAATTATGGCGCTAAATAATAAAGTGAGTAAATATAGGTATGTACTGGAAGAAAAATAGCGTGAAATATGTAATAACAATAGCACGCCATTGAGATCATTCCCACGCTGTTAGCGGTCAAATGTCAACAGTAAGATATCGTAGTAACGGCGGAATTTACAATATGACTATTGTACTATGGGTCTGCGGCCAGCGGGATTCAAGGACTTTCCGACTTCAATCAATCAAACTAATAGGTGATGTATAATTAAATAATTATGAACGGATTCGCTAGCCATCACCATTACCTAAGTATATCGATGTATTTTAAAAGCATTTCGTAAGAGAACTTTGAAAGGTTTACTTGGTTAATTAGAGCACAATATATTATAGGTAGGCAGTTAGTACGAGTAGGTACTTTAATTAGTGCTTACTCGAGTACTCAAGCTTCAATTTAAGTGGCGGTGCTTAGATAACGTAGCAGATAGCTTATTAAGAGTCCTTACTCCTACAGACGAGCGTATTTTGCAAAATGCTTCCTTTTTCATTCAAGATTACGACGTAACTATTAGTATTTATTCAAAAACTGATAACGTACTTAAATAATCATTTCTTAAACTAGGGGCTGCAAACGTTCTATTTTCATTTTCTCTTTTTGAACCTAAAATAAATGAGTTTTCTTAGAAGTCTTTTTCAAAATTTGCTGTGAGAAGGGTCGTTTCGGCTCTCAATTTTGCAGTAAACAAGAATCATTTGGTATATGAATGATTACAATTCAACTCATCATATGTTATACGAGGGGCTTACATGCTTGAAAATCGAACTTTCATTTAAAAAACATGATAAAATACCTTCCGAGTTTTCTTCATTTTTTTGGTGAAAACAGGGTTACATTACATTTTTTTATCGCTAATTGGACTTATATTTTGCCACAAAAAAAATCTTTTAACAAACTGTAACTTTATGTTTACTCATTAAAAAAAAATCATAACTATAGGACCTACCTTGCCGTAAATATATATTTTTTTAAAAGACCTATAAATCACGCTGCAGCGACGCCGCGCGCTCATTCTCCGCCGAGCGCGCTTAGGGAACGGACCTGCGCTCGATCGTCAGGCGCTCATTGCTTCGTAAACATTGAGCGAGTTCCGAGAACTGTTGTATACTATGATTAGAAAATCTTGATCCAAGGGAGAGTACATTTTTCACACCATATTAAATTTTAACAACCGACTCTTAAATGTGATAGATTTTCAGTGTTACTTGAATTCTGGTTAGGGTTTGCATTTTAATTATACCCGGACGACCTGGATGATGTCCAGGTTCTCATGATGGAGTCAGGAATTGGCCACCGAACTCCTAATCTACTCATCTTAACTCCATCGTGTTTGGGCTCCATGGATTTGCCTTGACGAACACCACGGATCTAGATGAGGTCCAGGTTCTCATGATGGACTCAGGAGTTGGTCACCAGAACTCCTAATCTACTTATTATCACTCCATCGTGTTTGGGTTCATTAGATTTGCCCTGACGAGCATCATCTGTCTAGATGAGGTCCAGGGTCATGAGACCCTTCTGGTGACCAACTCCTGACTCCATGATGAGATGGTCACCAGAAGTCCTAATCTACTCATCATAAGTCCATCGTGTTTGGGCTCAATAGATTTGCCCCGACGAGCACCATTGATCTAGATGAAGTCCAGGTTCTCATGATGGAGTCAGGAGTTGGTCACCAGAAATCCTCATCTACTCATTATAACTCCATGGTGTTTGGGCTCATTAGATTTGCCCTGACGAGCACCATCTATCTAGATGATGTCCAGAGTCACGAGCCCCTTCTGGTGACCAACTCCTGACTCCATTAATGAGATGGAGTTAGGAGTTGGTCGCCAGAAGTCCTAATCTACTCATCATAACTCCATCGTGTTTGGGATCAATAGATTTGCCCCGACAAGCACCATCGATCTAGATGAAGCCCAGGTTCTCATGATGGAGTCAGGAGTTGGTCACCAGAACTCCGAATCTACTCATCATAACTCCATCGTATTTGGGCTCAATAGATTTGCCTTGACGAGCACTATCGATCTAGATGCGGTTGATAGATTATTAATATTATTTTATTTTATATACTTACAAATAAAGCTTCATTTGCTTCCTCCCTTTTCACATCCTTAAGGGATAATTTTTGAGATTAAAAGTTTGCTATGTTATTCCTGGGACTCAAACTATCTCTGTACCTACCAAATATGAACTAAATTGAATATTTTAAACTTTCGCGTTTTGAACACATATTAACTCACATACCCGCGTTAGACCCGCCTATAATGTGGGTTTAACTAAATTGGTTCAGCAGTTTAAGTGTGAAGAGGAATTAAAAAAAGTATTTTTTTCCTTCATATTTTATGTGTTTTTACTTCGGAATGGTGACACCTGATGATGATGATGATAATGACAATGAATTCGGCACCCCCGATTTATACGAAAATGATACTAAACTTGGCCTAGTGGCTTAAATGATACAGATATCAAGATCAAGTTGTGAGCCCCCCCCCCCCTCCGCCCCCTAAAAATTTACATCAAAAATCTGGGTAGCAGAGAGTTGTTACATTGTTAGTACTCTCAAATTTATTGTTTTTATACAGGCTGGCCAAAAAATAAGTGCTTTTCCGTTGCTAGCAAGAAAATGGTTGCTAAAAAATGTACCCTCCCATAGAAAATGGACTAGCCAAAATCTATGAAACAGTAATTTTTTTTTTGCGATTTCGGTGTAGGTCCCATACTAAAAGTTGCTCAGTATAATCACTAAAGATCCCTGGCAACGGGAATGCCCTTATATTTGGGTACCCTGTATATGCATACAAGTATATATTAGGGTGTTGCTTATTTCGTCGAAATTAAAATTTTCTATGTCCCACCCCCTTAAATTGTTCTCTTTCACTAAAAAACAATTAGAATTTTTTATTTCGTTTTAGGGGTCGCTACCGAATTTAGAAAATTTGAATCCTTCATACATTATGATTTTTTTTTAATTTTTAGTTTTTAATTAGTGAGACAGTGAGTCAAAGTATATGGAAGCTATTTACATGTAATTCAATACTAGGTATAGTCAATATATTTTAATTTTTATTCCTATTTTAGGAGTGCGCACTGCTGAATGAATATTTAGAACGCCTAAAACACGCATAAAAGCTTTAAAAAAATAGTGGTATTATTTTATGTTAAACTGCACATTAATACACCCTGATCCTGACCCGTTGATTCATATAAAAAAAAAACAAGGAAAAAGACTAAAAAAAATAATCTTGTATGGAGGGTGCAAATTTTCAAAATTCGGTAGCGACCCCTAAAACATAATTGAAAATTCTGAAAAAAATACACATTTGTTTTTTAGTGAAAGAGAACAATTTAAGGGGTTGAGACATAGAAAATTTCAATTTCGACGAAATAAGCAACACCGTATGTATATATACTACAATTTAGTATAATATTATCTTTCAAACATTTAATTATTCAACTTCCTTGGTGAACTGACTTGAATAGTTCCTTGACTTCATGGATGAACTTGTCGCAATAATTCCATTGACATAGGTAAACAATCATTATTATTTATTCGTCGTTGGTTATATATTTTCTCAACACATACACTCTATTCACTACTATCATGCTTATAAAAGAGTACCAAAATAACGTTAAAATAAATTTACTTGCAAATTAAATTGAAAAGTATCAATATTATTCTCGTCTGCGTTGAAACGCGCATAGCTTTGCCGGCGCTCGCGTATCAAGCGCCAGCGCCATCTATCGAGTGTTATTTCGCAAAATCGGCGAACGCTCTAAGGAATAAGGGCTCTTAATTAATGAATGGAAGCCGAGCCGACTCGATCTCCTTGTGAGTTGTACGAACTTAACTTCCTTAGTTTATTTCACCGATCCTTAAGAAGGTAGCGTGAAATGATGCTACGAAATGATGTTTCAAGAAAAAGTTGTCTAACAAGGACGTATAAGGAAATCGCGTTTGCGCCTACAAGTTGGAGACTATCCCTTACAAGGCGCCGGATGAATGAGAGGCGACTAGTATTCTGAGATCTTTAATTCAATCCGATTTTCTCGACATCGGCGCCGCGATTTTCCTTTTAAAGCAATGTTTCTGCGAAATCTGTGAATAGATATCTAATTCTGCATGTGTGTAGCTGTAACGCTGATGTTTAATCGATGACTAACGTCTCCATTTACTTAAGTACGTACGTAAATACGTATTTCAATATCAGCTGGAACTGTAATGTTTTGAGTAGGTATCTAATTACACTGAACAAATGAAAGCTACAAAATGGGAAATTATTTTTATCCTATCAACTTAGAGAAATATAAACATAGGTACCTAATAAAACGTGCGTTTGAAATGACGTTTTACAACTGGAATAAAGAAACTGCAGACATAAACGCTCGAAGCATGTAGATTCTGGGATAAACGGACAGAAGGCAATTCTGAAACCATAACGGCAAGTCGTGTTGGCCCACATCGTGCCAGTAGATAATTGCAACAGCAGCACCCACGGCCGGCGACAGATCGCGGCTGTTTTCCCTATTTTAAAATAACATTTTTGTTTTAGGCTCGCTGTGAATGTTGTGCGTGCATAAACAAGACAAATTAAACAAAATTCTAGGTCTCACATATAACATTACCCTGACAATACATATACCTAATACACGATTCGCACGTAAGGTCCCGGTGATAACGTAATGTTTGCCTACTTGAGTTAATCTTTTTAAGGCGACGTCAATGTTTCCAGTTATGGCACATTTTACTTCATTTTTTTTTAGTTGTTTATACATATGTAATATCTCGTAGGCACCTTGCAATCAGTTTCTCGTAGTTTATGTAAAGCAAATGTAACAGCTAGTTACCTAAATATCTGCTTATTCTAACAAAGCTTCGCGGTTCAGCGGCGCCGCGTGTCTTATTAACAATGATGAATCTTTCACTCAATTGATTATTTCACGCTTCGGCTCCACCGAAACAAATCTTTCTGCATTGTAGAATACCTATGCTGTTGTTGTTACTATGTGTCAGCAGGTTGAACCCCAAATGGACTATTGTGTTGTGTAAATAAAGTGAGTTGAATGCTAGCTATATATTGCATATTAATAGCTATTAATGGACGCCGTAAGTGATATTCTGATCTTACAGACGTATGTTCAAAGAACGGAGGTTTCATCACGCGTTCACAACAATGGCAACCTAGATGAATAATGTGGAAACAGGGATCTGTTCATTGTGCCGGAGCCGGACCTCCATTTTTACAATTAAAAGCCTCGCATAAGGTCGCTTTCGTGTATAAATTATTAGGTGGGTTTGGTCGGCGTCTCAAAAAGGAGCCGACTAGAGTGTGCAAAGATCTGATAAGGTCGCCCTTACCTTACCACAGGCAGCGTTATCTATTTTAATAATGTAAGATACTGTCTTGAATAACAGCGTAGACATGTGAGATATGCAATATACATTATCATTGTTGTGTTGTCTCATGGAATACCACAACGAAATTTAGATCATTCATTGAAGATGGTAATGTTTATCGCCTTGACCTGGTTCATTCGGACCATATCATTACGTTGCAATAACGTAAACGTTCGATCACATGAGAATGCAAATAATGTACCGACGATTGCAATGTATTGATAGAAATGCGAGTAGTAAGAAACATTAATTACGGGTGTAACAGGTACTACAGATGTTTCGACACCCTATAATTAACTACTGCCGAATAATGGGCAATAGGTGCAAGTGTGGTACTTTATTTTCATAACGTACCTACTTATTTAGCTGTAAACTTATTATAACTTATAATAAACATATGGACATAGCTATTCACGGCTAGGTAAATTATGAAATAGAAATTGATGATGTTTGTCGTAAAAAGGGACGGAGACCAGGCTTTGTTGAAATTCAAATCCTGGGACTATGTACCACGTATTACGAGTACCTACTACGAGTAGTAGGTAAGTATAGTACGCCTATGTATGTTCGGCGTATACGAGTTTAGATATTTAGATACTGCTTAGGTTTACGTATTTAATCTTTTCACCGCCATGTCAATGAAGTAATGTAATGTCAATTTATACGCAGACAACCCGTATAACATAATAAAGTTGTGGCGTGTGGGACACGAAATGTACTGTCTTTATGTATATAAAGTCAATGACGATGACGGCGAAAAGATTAAGAGATAGAGAATACTATGTTAGTTACGTCAGTAAGTAAGAATACTTAATACAAAAACATTTAGTGTAGATCAGTTATAGATAGGTAGGTATTTATTCTTGGGTTTCGTAACACTACCTAAGTAAAATTTAAGTCACGGAGAATTTTATCACAAGCTACCCAGCGGAATTCCAAAGCAATGTGACTATTGATTTTGAATTTTATGAGCTAATAAAATGTCGTTTTTATTCGAGGTATCTTAGATGTATATGTAAGAACAAAACGCAAGGCAGGCGAACGATGTGATTGCGTAGTCAGACGCTTAATAGTATCTTTCGATAGATTTAACGTTAACACCTAGGTACGAGAACATCGGATAAAACCGACCTAGGTATATGTAATTATTACCTACTTATAAAGTGGTCTGTTATCCCATCAAAAACATAAATGTAAAAAAGGAGAGCCAAGTTCAATACAAAAATTATGCTTGGCTGTGGGGTTCGCCGCAAAAAGAATGGAGATTTAAATGAGTGCCAAGTTCTATGCAAAATCCAAATATGTATTTATAGGAACAAAATAACATTATAAACAAGTATTAAACTCTATTTCTTTGCTTTATTGGATACCTATAACAATTGCTGTTATTTAAAAAAAATGCGAGATCTTAAAGCAGGTTAGATTTGACTTGGCCAGTTTTCATTACATCAATCATTTTATAAAGTTATTCAACATATATATTCTGTAATTCTGATAAAAACTGGCCAAGCCAAATCTAACCTACTTTAAGATCTCACATTTTTTTTAAATAACAGCAATTGTTATAGGTATCCAATAAAGCAAAGAAATAGAGTTTAATACTTGTTTATAATGTTATTTTGTTCCTATAAATACATATTTGGATTTTGCATAGAACTTGGCACTCATTTAAATCTCCATTCTTTTTGCGGCGAACCCCACAGCCAAGCATAATTTTTGTATTGAACTTGGCTCTCCTTTTTTACATTTATGTTTTTGATGGGATATCAATACTTTTTGTAAAGAAAACTAGGCAGGTATTGAGATTTAATGTTTTTTCTTGTGTTTCCGCTGCATGTTTTTTACTTCTGTTCTTTGTATTAATTATGTGGTGCCGCGCGCCGCCAACGACACACCGTTGGCCGGTTGTTTAGCGCGTATTACAGGTTTTTTGTATGGGGACCCCCCCTATTTTTTAACTTTTTTTATTTTTAGATTTTTTCCTACGCTTACACACAATTACCGAGCTGGATTCCAAATTTCATCCTTCTAGGTCATCTGGAAGTAGGTTAGGTTTAGGTACTATATGCCAGTCACAATAAAAAAGAAATTTGTATGGGAACCCCCCCTATTTATTAACTTTTTTTTGTTTTTAGATTTTTTCCTACGCTTACACACAATAACCGAGCTGGATTCCAAATTTCATCCTTCTAGGTCATCTGGAAGTAGGTTAGGTTTAGGTCCTTATATGTCAGTCACAATAAAAAATGGTTTTTTTGTATGGGGACCCCCCCTATTTTATAACTTTTTTTAATTTTTAGATTTTTTCCTACGCTTTCACACCATAACTGAGCTGGATTCCAAATTTCATCCTTCTAGGTCATCTGGAAGTAGGTTAGGTTTAGGTACTTATATGTCAGTCACAATAAAAAATGGTTTTTTTGTATGGGGACCCCCCCTATTTTATAACTTTTTTTAATTTATAGATTTTTTCCTACGCTTTCACACAATAACTGAGCTGGATTCCAAATTTCATCCTTCTAGGTCATCTGGAAGTAGGTTAGGTTTAGGTACTATAGGTATGTCAGTCAGTCTTAAAATTTACGACTTTTTGACCTTCATATCTTTATAACCGTTTGAGCTAGCTTCATGAAATTTGGGCTTCTAGATGTCCTTATGGATATAATTAAACACACGTAGTTTTATGTGTTTACGTTAAAGATGTTTTGAGTTATAGAAGGGTCAAAAGTGGCACCAAGTGGTTCGTGTAATATTACACTTGGCGCTGGCTAGCCAGTTCCTTTGCTTGAACTTGGCTTGACACGCTGCCGCATGTCTAGATCGTGGCCCGAGTCACTCTCGCGCTTAAATGCCTGTTAAAAACTATGGTTAGAATGACACGATAAAAACGCTACCATCTTTGGCGAAACCCAGGCATAGGTTAACATGATTATTTCATATATATTAATATATTCGGCATTAAGTCCGCCTGTTGTACTTTTTGTATGTGCAATAAAGTTAAAAAAAATATACATGTATATAGATAGACCAAAATTAGTTCTACCGTACTCACCTATATATCAAGCACATTAATCTGAAGAAAGGCCAAATTTCCATGTTTACTTTTTTTATTCTACAGTAGGTACCTTCACTTACTACATCCCTAGTCATTATGAAATGTAGGAAGGTATGGACATAAAATAGTTTACAATATGTTACAGTAACTGTCTCTACAAATAACCTACGCAACAGCGACATGCCATCCAAATCGTGAAGTAGTAGCGAGGCAGGTAAGTATGCAAGTTGCGTTGGTCAGTGACTTCACACCGTCAAACAGCGCGTAATATCATCTAATCGGTAAATGCGATGGTTTATGTAATAAGTTTTGGCGGCGGACTCCAGCACTTGGTCGCGTTTCGCTTTCACTGTAGGCCATGTAGTGTAGGCAAAGCAAACACACTTTCTCAGTTTGGGTCCACTTGTAGAAAGACGCTTAATATTTATTTATAGTTCGTTTTTTTTAGCATTAGAAAGAACTTCGCAGAAGTAGCCTTGTGGTTCCAAATCCGGCACCTTTAGCGGTAATAATTTGAAGTAAATTATATGTATTGACCGTGCTACATTAGATGATTCAATAATTATTAACAATTAAAGAGCCTGATAAAAACTGTGCGCTTACTTCTGTGGAGTTCTTTCTAATGCTAAAAAAACGAACTATATAATGTTCAAAAGGATTGCTAGTGATGTAAAATTTCTACATATCATTGGATATGAATAATTTGTTGATTTATAATAATTATAATATTTAGGCTCGGTTGCAGTCTATCGATAACCTGTTTGGGATAATCAATAATTTGCATTTATTTGTAATATTTGTATGTGATCTAGCGGTCAAGAGCTATGACCGGCGACAGAACACTTTCACCAACTAAGTAGGTATATACCTACATAGAATAATAGTGTGTTTGGTTGTAAAATAAAGGGATATATTTAAAGCATTTGAAGACATTGTATTTCGTTAGAAATCATTAAAATAAAATTTGTGTATATTATTCTAAGTCATCCACTTCATGCTATTAGATATGGTAGCATGAGCAGTCTCAATAAAGTGGGTCAATAGGTACATAATTATATTTGTACCAATAATGTACAGTTTTACTTTGTAGGAATGAGGAGACTCGTTTAAGAATGCGGTAGGTTCAGTAACGTAGTTTTACAGATACCGCACATTATTGTTAATTTCCCAGTTAGGTACAATAGGTACATGCTTACTTTGGCAACTGACCGGATACCGAACATCCGTTTGAAATCATGTAACAGTGGCGGCGCGTCCATAAAAGCCGATTCCCACCGGCTTGCCTGTTTTTGGACGTTGGAGCAGAGTTGTAAAGGAAATATGTAAGCCAAATTAGCCCCGGCTTGCCTATGGATATGTTTGACGCGCCACCACTGATATGTAATCAGAAGTAATCAATCACCAAATACCTATAAAACATATTACATACATAAACATATCATAACATTCATAATATGCATTCTAATTATTTCTTTGAAACCTTTTTGCAATTGCTATTATATCAGTCGGTAGTAGGTACCTACATACCTATTTCACTACGTTACTTGGATATATAAACAGATTATGGTATTTGTATGCTCTTAGCTTAAAGATGTACTTTGTAAATATCTAAGTTGGTACTAAGTCCCCCAGTAAAAATACATTTCTAACAGTGATGTTAAATCTTAATGGTATGAATTATAGATCTAATCTAAGGTTTATTCGGGTTGCTGTCTGGAAAATTCCTTATAAAATTTAATTACATTGCTCTTGATGTTATATGCAATGCAATACACTCTATGCCTTTTTGAGCAACATGGTTTCAATTAAATTTTTCTATTTGCGGCTCACATCATGGAATACCTTTTATAAGTAGATAGTGATTCCTACTAAATAGCCATTGCAATGGAGACATTAATTCCCAGTCCCAGGTCACGAATTGATGGGATCAGAGCAGCGCGTGCGCGCAGACCCCATAAGTTGTGAGGCGTGAGCATTGTGCACGGTCCGCTGAGCGAGCGTGCGCGTGCGTCGCCCGCGCTGCGGAACTTGCCGTGTTCTTAGATTCCCATCACTGCCCGAGCACTCTTCTAGCAAGCCACTCCAAGTCTGACCACTGTCTTCGCATGAATCTTTAGTCTTGAGATCACTCTTACACTAGTTGGCGGGAAACGATGCGTTTATTTAGATGACGCTGCGAATAAAATTACTGTCCTTATCTCGAGATGACATTCTCGCATTGTTCAAATGACCCAATTCTGGGTTAATTGCAGACACTTTTTTGTTGTTATATAATAGTACCGAATGCGGTATAGAAGTACTTAAATCAATGGTCGTTGCCAAAGAGAACAGAGTGTATAGAGGGTTATTATAATAGTAAATTTTCGTTTACTTTGGCTTAAATTAACATGTAAATTCTTGTCAAAATCTTTGAACGGTCTTAACTAGTACGTATTCTTCAGACAATCAAAATCACCAACACTATCTTTACGATTGGCCGGATTGACCTCGTTTTCCACCATGAGGTGAGGTAGATTAACTTCAAATAGCAAACAGTACTTGAATGTGCCATTAAATTAAAACTTCTGATTGTACCTACTGTAGATTAAGAATGAGATGCGCGTTTAGAAACAATAACTAAACAATATAGTCAATATACATTATATAATTTATATACAATGTATAAATAAAGATTTATCTTTTGCAAATGTTCATTTAATTACATCCAACCCTTAGTTTTGCTCATCACGGACCATTGTATTTACATAGACTGCTTAGTTGGATACTTAAAGCATAACCGTCCCGAAGACAGGTACAAAATAGGTGTGCAACTAAGTATGTACCTTCTGGAAGTCTTTCACTGAAACCTGATTTGATTTCATAATTTAGGATCTAGGATTAAACGTTAAAACTACATTGTTTATGTGATTAATACTGATTAAAAACTTTACTCTTGGTTGATTGACACTCCACCAGACCAATCACGGAAGTAAGTACTTACTTAGGTAGTACATATTGCTAAAATAAGAAACGTAAGTAGGTGTGGTAATAACTGGCCGGCTCGAATATTTTTGTTTTATAAAAACAAAGTAATATTGACCTTGTCCGCACTAAATCAGCGAGAAGTAAATGCTCTCAATTCCGCCATTCACAAGACGAAGTTTCAGTAGGCAACACAATAAGTAGGCTAGTAGAAGTATAATAATCAGTACCTAGACAACAGAATTTCTAACTAATAATTCCTCCAATCTTCCTATCACTTGCATCGGCAAAAATGATGGAGCATATAATTATAAATTAGGCTAGGTTATGATAGGTATGTGGAAATATAATATTGCCAGTGTTTAATTTAAAAATTATAATAGATAGGTAAATTAGTATTTCAGTTAGCATTGTACTAATAAGTGTCAGTACAAGTACGGAAGCCTAAAAAGATTAATGCATCAAGTCCAAGCACTGTAAACTAGATTGTATGTAAAAGCTTAACACTTTAACTACCGTCATGTTTTGGCGGTTAATAAAGCAGTTGTAATTAAATATTGGCTCTCACAGTCCCAAGGTTGACTGTGACGTTGCAATGTCAGTGTTACGTTGATTGTTTAATATTTTTGTATTCATTAATTACTATTGAATTGTTATGTAGGTAATTTAGATAAAAACGTGATTTTACAAATAGCAATTTTGTAACAATAAAAATATGTGTTATTTTGAAGTAAGAAATATTCACATCGTAGAAAAGCTTCTTTAAAAAGTATTAGGTATGTATGTTCTGTTGTTGTTAATGTTTGTAGGGTGTAGTTAATGAATTAATGTTATACCTAACTCGTAATAGAACTCGATAGCTGGTAGTGAAAGTATCGTGTTTAGAGTCGAAAGATTTAGATTTTAGAAGAGAGTACTTTGGAGACGTAAAGTACCTATATACCTACTCACATTCGGCAAAAAGTGTGTCATGATTATTATACATAATTTCATTCATGACAGAAAACTTTTTTTTTCCCAAAAAGTAGACCGTTATTTTATAACCACCACCAACTTTGATTTGCTTACTGACAGTAAATTATTTGCAACCTTTGTTTTATTACAATCAAATCTTAGACCGCAACACAAATAAAATAGAGGGCTGCGGCCGTTTGGCGGTCTACAAATTATCTTTTGGAGGGCAGTACTATGCAATTGAACTTTGAAATCGTGTGGCAGGGGCAGTTATTCCTACGGCTGTCATGACGTTGGAGCACGAAAGGACCTATAAGTAATTATATTACGTGAATAACCTTATTGTAAAGGGCAAATTGTTCTTATCACGTATATTAACCACAATTAAGCTAATGTGAGTTTTTTTTTGGTTTTATAATGTGATATGACTTACTACTCGCTGATGAGATTACTAATGAATTCACTTCACTAGAGGGTGTTATATCCCCAGCGCCTGCTCCTCTCAGGTTTTTGTGCAAATTTTAATTATTTTATTTTTAAATAGATCGTAAAAGCCGTTTTAATACTTACAATTCTCATATTATTACTTATGGCTGCTTATGGGTTCCCATCCAGTGACCTCTCTCACTCCGATTTGATTTTTTATAATTATATTTATTGAATTAAATAATTATGCTAAAAAAAAATAAACACTACAGCTAGTCTCATTAAAATATTTTTATAATATTAATTGGTAATTTCTTGCTATTTTAAAATTTAACAAGTATCTTCAGTTTCAACCTACCTGCTAGCCTGAATAAAAAAAAAACAATTTAATCTGCCGTCAGTTTATTATAAAAGTAGAGCAGTTTTTCGCGACCCCGCTTGAAATGATGCCTAGTTCCAGCGACCCCTTTGCTATGTGTTGTTGTAGGTATTACCAATGCACTGCCACATCGTGTTTAGTAGAGATTAGAAGTTTATTTATTATTTATTTGCTTCCGGAATACTGAGTCGTGCTTTCAGCATATCGCCTAATTAAATAAATTATTCGTATTCAATTATTCAATATTACATTGAACGGTTTGCGATTAATCATTACCGATATGAACGATATGAACCAATGTAGCCAGGATGCGGATCTCGTTGAGCCAGTCACTTCTCCAAGGCTTTACCTACCCGCGTACGACACACGATCCTGCCTTTCTAAATACCTACTCATTATTTTGTAGCTGCTTGCTGTGACGACAGCATTTGCATTTCATGATTCATGACCATGATTTAGTTTAATAATTTTTATGACGCGTTACGAAAGTTAAAGTAAGTAGTCCTTAAAATAGGTAAGTACATACCTACCATATATTATTTTCTTGACTCTACTGATATTGTAAATGCTAAAGTAACTCTGTCTGCCTGTTACCTCTAGGTAGTCTCGGGAAAGTACAAAGGATGGTTTTTATCACAGAGATCAACCCCTAAGAGATTGAAAAGGGGGTGAAATTTCCTATGGCAGTGGGATATGGAAGTACTATTTTTAAGCAGACGAAGTCACAAACAGAAGCTAGTATTTTAAATATTAACACAGAAATTAATTTTTGAATAGGTTAAAACTATAGATAAAAGTTCAGCTATCAGAATCTTCACACATTTAAATTAATAAAGATCTTTATTTACAACCATTTTGCATAGTAGGCACAATAATGCTATAAAACCAGTATAAAACACAGTGCAATCTATTTACTATAACGTTAAGACACTGTCCGTGGTTGTGACACTTTTGGAGTGAAAGTTGTGAAGTTAACGAATCTACTCATATATTAAGAACTAGAACTGTATTTATGGTCCAAGCGTAGCTGATTCAACTACCATTCAATTTCACAACTGTTGTTTAATGAACATTTAAGATTTATCTCGCGTCTTCACCCACGAATTAAGAGATGGAATTTAGACCATGAAAGTAAAATGTGTTGCGATGTTATTGAACCGATTAAATTTATTACTTAACTGGGACCTCGACGGTTAAGTAGAATACCGAAGATAATGATTGATGTTCTAAATAGTTTGATTTTATTAACTTAAGTATTATGAAACCGATGAGACGGGCATTCACCGAGAGCAAAGTAGAACAAAACAGGTGTTACCCCAGCAAAACGAGTGAGATGTTTAATATATGATGCTACATTGTAATAATAATTATGTCAGTGATATGCATGATATATCGTATTGCGCGACAATTACCTACGCAATAGTGAAGTGCCCCGGTTCGTACTTTAAGATAAGTTTTTGTTTGAAGAAATAACGTATCATTTGACACTGACATATCTAATCCGTTCTAATATCGTTTTTAGGTAGGTATACGTACCTATGATATTCTTAAGAATAGGTATTACAATTTGGTAGGTACGACTCTGAGCTTTTGATTGCTCAACTTTACAGGTGACTGCAGTTGTTCCCAGATATTCTTGGCATTGCCAGTTTTCTAACGTATACCTACAAATTAATCATAAGTAGGGTGATTGTTAATTATTATAATTTATATATATTCGTGATGAAAACAGATACAATCTAAGTACTTGAGCACTCGTTTACTTTATTGTGAAGTCCAAGGCAACCACATGCTGGAGCCGTATCGTTAACTTCGTTAAGGTCATTCTTTAAACAATATGGGTTCGTTAATTGTTTTTATCAAGACTAGGTCTATTCATAATTATGTAACATTTAGACAATTAGAGATTATTGCCTACCTATTGTGCTTCACTGTGCACACCAACTATCTACACAGTATTCATTTTGTGTCATTTATCCTTCGGTGGATTTCGAAGTTTAGTCTCGACAGGTAACAGATAAAGTTACATTCTCAAATTTACACGGATCCGCGCTTCAGCTAGGTTTTGCAATTCGGATCCTAATTCTGGTAGTTAACCGGATTCGACGATCTTATCCAGATAATTGCATACAATTTCGATCCCGACTTTAAACTCTGGTCCCGGCATATGAGAGATTTAAATTCTAATGTAGGTTTTAAGATAACTCCATTGTAGAAACTTAAAGTTGTCTGAATTAAATTAATGTATCTTTTGTTTCAGTAATACCGTCTATAGTAACATCAATTACGGTGTCATCAAATGGAAACAGTCCGGAAGTTAAAATGTTTGGCGGAATGATGGTCGACATGCAAAAAGGCTTTGTACCAATGACGCCTCGCTCAGAAATGACCACAGCCGCAACCACTAATTACGCTAAAAGTAGGAAAATCAATCAAATTAATTCTACAAAGCTTTCCATAAACGAGAGGTACAGGAGATTGATACCTTACATGACTTTCTACTATGCTAATGATTTAGTTACACCTACCCCAGAAACATACAAAAACGTTGAAGTCGAAAAAGCGCATATAATTGAGGGCAGTACCGTTGGTCAATTGCCGGATCGGCAGCCTAAGAAAATAGTTTATTCAACTTATAGAAACATACCTAGATACCAAGGCAACAGGCTCACCCATTACAATATAGCGTCAGCAAATCCGACTAAAATTTATAAGGAAGTAACTTACAACCAAGCACCGAAAGTATCAAATTACAATCCTTTTATATCTGAGCATAGTCATTTAGAAAATCAGGACTTTGGAAGATTAACTCAGAAACCCAACTTCAAACCAATAAATATTCCTGTCGTAGCTACCACTCACAAACCGTATTTAAATCTACAGCAAAATGAGGATCCTGTTAACATACAGTATTATTTTTCGGAAAAAGACCACGCGCCTAAGTACAAATTAGTGCCTTACGACCAAACTCCTCCAGTAAAAGTATTAACGCACAATGATCAGGTTTATGACGCTCCTAAAAGACCAATCGTGGTGCCTGTGATGGTATCCAAGGCACCAGTTTATATAAAGCCTAGACCAAGACCGCAATATGTGTATGAAGATGAAGTCCAGCAGCAAATCGCGAGGAAACAACCATCGATAGTCTCGGAGAATTATTACGAAAAGCGGCCTAGCATCGATATATCAAAGCCCGATATCCTCGGCGGGTTTAAACCTATTGTCAGTTACACTCAGACTACGGAAGCTCCAGCTTACACGACGTTGCCTGAGCAACCACTGCCCCATTTTGAAAGTCAGAAACAGCATCCAGTTCAAGTAATTGAAACGACATCCGTTCCTGAAGTTAACGATTACAGGCCTAACTACTACGAATACGTAGTTGAACAACCCACTTACAAACCTGTACATGTTAGCCCTGCTATCCCAGCAAGCACAATGACGATAGGAGATCTGTTGAACTCATTGCAATTGAATAAATCAATTCCTAAACCTGTAACGAGAGAAAATGTCGCATCTTCAATACGGACGTTATTGCAAGTGCTGAACGCATTAAAAGCGATGCCACAGCAGAATGAAGTAGAAGTGCCGGTATTAAGTACACCGAAGCCATTCGTTGCACCTGCGGCAGTTGAAGTGACAGTGGAACCAGTGATAAAAGTTACTCCAGCTCCCGTGGCAAGTGTAGAGGACCTCCATGAAGAGCAATATCTAGCGCCTGTTAACCAGCCCTCCCAACATATCGATAGTGACGGTAAGTATCTACTTCTAAATAAACATTTTTACAAAACAATTATTTGTTTACTTATCGATACGCGTGAATCAAGAAGTCTAAGACTCACACTAACCAGTCTTAAAAAAACCGCTCCCATACAATCGAAGTTACACTCTCAATTTACAATTAAAAAACCACATGTACTTATTAATTATATGAACCTTGGCATGAACAATTACGTAACATATATCTAGGTCTGGTACTACATTTCGTTGCTAAAAATTGCTAAACAAAGTACCTAAATAGAGACAGTAGAAGTTTTATAAGTATGCAAAACGCTACGCGTTCTAATTTGTTTGATTTATTATTGTAGAGACCTACAGATATCTATTATCTAGAAACCACAAATAATTTATATCGGCGCTAATTTCAGATTATCGGGGAGTGGTGACGAGTTCCCAGTCGTTCCCGCTACGACCGCATTCGGACGACGAGGGCGGTACGCCAGGCCGGCCGGGAGTGGACTACCCCGTGCTGACAGTCATCCCTGCCACCGCATTCAACTGCAAGACGCAGCGCTACAAGGGCTTCTTCGCGGACCCGGAGACTCGCTGCCAGGCAAGTTGAAACTTTGGTTTATCTGTAGTCAGTTCAAAGATGGTTAAAACATACTGGACCCCATAGGTGTGCACTAACTACTCCGAGCTCACCGCCATCCCCGGCAACGCCTACGATTGCGAAATGTTGATCCACAAAGGCTTCTTCTGGACCAATGACTTTCTTCAGAAAGTGTACCTAATTACTTTTAAGTTATTTCGCTTTTACTGCACTGTGACGCGGTCGGCAAAGTTATGTTAAAGGGCAAACAAAGTTTTATAGTTTTACGGTACATTCGACATGTTATCGGTTTCGCATTTGATAAATACAGCACCGTAAGATTCGAAAACGATGTAGGTAAGTATCGTAACGCATGCAATCGCTAAACGAAGAAACGAATTTAATTGTGAGGGCTCGTTTATTACCTACTTCAAACAGCTGTAATTTATTTATTTAGCTTATATCACCGGAAAATTGGCCATAAAACTCAATGAAAAAGTAGATTGCCAGTGTTGAAATTTAAAGCAACTCATATTCTTTAAATTGCGGATAGCTGACTTTATGATACCTAATGTTGAATATTAATATAAGTTATATAATATAGTAAAACCGAGACGGATGGAGATCGAGGGGGGAGGCCTTCGCCCAGTACTGGGACACCATATAGGCTAGTAATATTTAATAATAAGATAGCAAAATTTTCTTGCTGCTGACTGTACTAGGTAGCAAGGTATATTCAGGTAATTACGAATGTGGAAAACCGTTGGATTCCGAAAACGGACTCTTATTATGATGGATTTTTGGGTCATTCTCGGAATTATACGACATACGAAATTACCCGAATACACCTTACCTATAGATATTAGGTACGTCGAATTTACAAGATGTGCTCGACTAAATATAATGTTTTTTAGTGTTCCGTACAAAACTTTGTTTACGGAACACTTATGGGATCACTTCGGTCTTGCAAATCAGTTATTTTTATTTAAATATTTCCAGGTGTGGCATTATTGCGACCTGAACGGCGGGCAGGCGTCGTTCCTGTGCCCCAATGGCACGATCTTCTCTCAGGCTGCGCTCACGTGCGACTGGTGGTTCAACGTGCGCTGCGCGTCCACGGCGCAGCTCTACGTGCTCAACGAGAGCCTCTACAAGTACATCCTGCCGCACTCGCCCAAGTTCCCCGAGGACTACAGCGGGCCCCTAGTCGACAAGTAAGATGTCACACCGTAGACTGTGCTTCTAAAGTCGCGCTCACGTGCGACTGGTAGTTCAACGTGCGCTGCGCGTCCACGGCGCAGCGCTACGTGCTCAACGAGAGCCTCTACAAGTACATCCTGCCGCACTCGCCCAAGTTCCCCGAGGACTACAGCGGGCCCCTAGTCGACAAGTAAGATGTCACACCGTAGACTGTGCTTCTAAAGTCGCGCTCACGTGCGACTGGTAGTTCAACGTGCGCTGCGCGTCCACGGCGCAGCTCTACGTGCTCAACGAGAGCCTCTACAAGTACATCCTGCCGCACTCGCCCAAGTTCCCCGAGGACTACAGCGGGCCCCTAGTCGACAAGTAAGATGTCACACCGTAGACTGTGCTTCTAAAGTCGCGCTCACGTGCGACTGGTAGTTCAACGTGCGCTGCGCGTCCACGGCGCAGCTCTACGTGCTCAACGAGAGCCTCTACAAGTACATCCTGCCGCACTCACCCAAGTTCCCCGAGGACTACAGCGGGCCCCTAGTCGACAAGTAAGATGTCACACCGTAGACTGTGCTTCTAAAGTCGCGCTCACGTGCGACTGGTAGTTCAACGTGCGCTGCGCGTCCACGGCGCAGCTCTACGTGCTCAACGAGAGCCTCTACAAGTACATCCTGCCGCACTCGCCCAAGTTCCCCGAGGACTACAGCGGGCCCCTAGTCGACAAGTAAGATGTCACACCGTAGACTGTGCTTCTAAAGTCGCGCTCACGTGCGACTGGTAGTTCAACGTGCGCTGCGCGTCCACGGCGCAGCTCTACGTGCTCAACGAGAGCCTCTACAAGTACATCCTGCCGCACTCGCCCAAGTTCCCCGAGGACTACAGCGGGCCCCTAGTTGACAAGTAAGATATGACACCACACCGTATAGTTCGTTTTTTTTTAGCATTAGAAATTAGGTAAACAATCTTGATGTGTCTTTTAATTGAAAACCACATTTTAAAAATAATAAGTTACGGCAAATATGTAACAATTATGAATCTAATACGATCATTTATATTCTTCTGCTTTCATAAGTAATAGTTTTTGAATTCAAAAAAGCGTTTTTCAATTAAAAGACATGTCAAGATCGCTTACCTTCTTGCAAGTTCTTTCTAATGCTAAAAAAAACGAACTATAGACTGTGCTTCTAAAGTCGCGCTCACGTGTGACTCTTGTAGCGACAAGTACACCTGCCTTTTTGATTTTTCAATAATTGTTGCGATATATATGTATAGGTAGTAGTAGGCAGGTACCTAATGTGTACCGAAGTAGTCACAGTGTCTTGTATTGTATCTACCTATAACCTAACCGCGACTTTAAACTTTTGAACAATTAACAAATTACTTATTATTAAATTAAATATATTTAAGCTTTGATAGTAGTAGTCACTTTTATGTTGATTGTCACTTGTGACAAGGTACGAAATATTGGTATTTAAATTAAATATTCTAGGTAGGTACTTTATTTGACAAGAATATTTGCGCCTTTACCTTTGTCGGTTTGACTCTAGAAATCATAATTCAATGGACTAATATATATTACAGTATACCTACCTACATTTTGCATGACACTATATTTACACCCGATTGGCAGATTTGAAAATTAGACTTATAACGGTTTGTCCCTATTTCAGATACCTTACACTAAAGTTTAAAGAAATGGAAGAGCAGTTCAAGAAAAACAAAAACAAGAGTGCAGCATCCGAGAAAATCGATTCCGACGAGAACGTGTCCACCGAGGAATCGAGCGAGAAAAGTTCAGGCGAGAGCGAGGAGCAAACTGACAAGAGTGAAGTTAGCGAGCCAAGCGTCATCGTGGCGTCGCCGGGCAGCAGCGGCCATGTCCAGAGGCTAGAGGAATAGTTAGTACTATAAAACAGTAACCGACTCACTAAATTTTGCAGCATTTTTATCCAAGGTCCGAACAATGACCTTGCGCCGAATATTAATAGACGCGATAGGGTAGGCTAGGCGTCATAGACTGTGATAGAGCTAGACTCATCAGTTTTACTAATATCTATACATGTATTGCGTAAATAATTTTAGCATTGTAGTCAAATATGCTTGAAGGTCAATAATTAGACATTATGATTTGCCATTTGACTAAGTTAATATTTATATTTGAATAAGTTTGCGGTGACAATAATTTAAGGAATTAAACTTGCCATATTTTGCCATGTTTAATTCGGATATTCAGAGCTAAATGTCATTAGGAAATTGACTGCGTATGTGTTGTGCGTGTATGTGAATGACGAGTTAAATTATGTGGTAATTTTTGTATAGCTAGGTAAATATTTAATTGTATTTTATTTAGTTACTGATTATAATTAGCGCTCTATATTACACCTGCCCTTGTTAATAAAATAAAAAGATCTTAATAATTGTGATTAGGGTACATACCTACCTAATACATAATGCCGGGAGAGGCAGAGAACTCCTAAGCTATTATTTAGCGCTCCTAAGATATTTTACTTTATATTTTGTGCAATAAATTGTGTTATTAAATGTTATGACTTTTTCACCTATATAAACAAGTAGTTCGCCCCGAACTAAGAACTCGTGGTTCCCCAAGAACTCTATTAAGTATAGAGTAGATTCATAGACATCGATTTAACTTTCGACACGATTGAATAAATGTGGATATTCTATAGTAAAATAAGGAGAAATCAATGTAGGCGAACTTTGTCCATGAAGGTTTATCGTCCCGTAGAAAATTTAAATTTCGCGCATTTTTCCACTGGCAAAGTTGTTTGACCGGGTATATATTGATACATAACATAAATTATGAAGTTATTACTTGCAATAGGTACCTCAAGACGTGGTTAATGTTTGTCGGGTTATTAATATAAATTTATATAAATTTTGATAAGGCAAAATAAAAAAAAAATGTTATTGCTAAAGTTACCCAGGTAAACAAATTGAAACAACAACGTAAGTAATGAATGAAAGATGAGTTTATTTACATGTATGTACCAAATTCTTGCGCACTTTAAGTATTATGCCAAGATAAAACGAGCATAACATCACATTCTGAGTCAAAGTTTATGTAAAAGAAATTCGACACAGCTATTACAATTACCTATTTGATAACAAAATTAAACATACCGAATACAGCCAGATAAACCGTTAATTTCTTCCTATCACATTCAGTGCACGGCAACTTCTATGTCACCGTTGGCGGGTAACGTAATAATTTCAGAGGGCCCTTTTAAGTAGGTACATGATGCCAATCGTTTACCCCGTAGCGAACGAGATGGTAATCTAACTCTATCACTCTTTCAAATTAGTGCGACAGAGATATATTAACGTATGTTTCGCTACGGCGCAAACTATTGGCATCTTGACTAGACGCCCTGAACAGATTACTTACAGTATTAATGGTATTACTATTGACAGTGTAATGTAGTGATTGGAATAAATCAATATGAAATTTTGGAATGGAATGGAGGAATAACAACCTACCATTGTTAATGTTATTCTTACTTAATGTCTGGTCTGTATATGGATTCTGCGTAGTTATTATTCTTAGTTTAAACATTTACTTAACTACTCGATACTTATTGTAAATTACGATGACTGATAAGTAATTAAATTAAAATTACATAGATATAAATGCGTTTATACACGAAAACTGATGTTGGACACGTTTGTCATACAATCAAACATTACAACCATTACAGCTAGTGTAAACGTTTACTTTAAATACATTGCGTCACTTGCTCACAATGCTTATACAAAAATATCTTTTGGGACGAAAATTCTTAAGACAGAGATTCATTTAATTTTCGAAGCAAGCGGCCTTCGGCCGATTTAGGTACTTTCGAATTTAGACGCGCATTTCATGAACATTTTCTATCTAAATACCTAAATCATTCCTACGAAAAGTACAATTTTGTATATTTATTTACAGTCACATCACGCTTCATAACATTTACTTCAATCACAAGTTGTTTCCGTTTCAGTCTTAAGGTGTTAAGCTTCGCTTTCCCTTACATTACATCTTATTGTACTGATTTCCTAGATACTGTTGATCATTACCTGTTTGATACTGATTTTATTTAATATTACTACAACATGTAAACTGCAGAAATTTTCAAATTTCTATACTGTGCCTAATTATATAATCGTAAAACATCATCGTTCTAGAGGTTCATTACGAGTAGCACATGGAACCTGTTCTTGTTGCACTCAGCTACGCTACGCCGCGCCGGGACTGTGGACAGTAAGTAAAATGGCGCTCCATCTGATAAAATATCTCTAAATGCGATAGGTTTGATAAATTACTTCTTGAAGTTTACATCTCACAGATAGTTGAAGATAACATAATACAGTAACGGTAATAAACGTACGATTGATTTGAATTCTAATACCTATCCAGTGCAGACTCGCTATCGCATCATGAATGTTACAATCGGAATACAATACTTCAGATTGGTTGGGTAGCATGAAACCTACCTAAACCTAAGCATCTGTCCCACGATAGATAATTATAATTATGTGCACAAACTAGTGCAACTTAGTTTTACAATCTAAAGTTTCATCAGGACAACCCACGTAATGTATAATTTACCCTGTTTATAAAAGCATATTAAAACGAAACCTTACCTAGTACATAGAGCAATAAAACGCACAAAACGTGCGGTATATGTATTACCTACTTACGTTACAATGCAAAATGCATGTTCAACATCAATACTATCTACGAAAGTATAACGATAAAACGAGCCATCACATCAACATCGATGGTATACGCCTTAAATTCGTGGTCACGTATGGAGCAAAGCAGGGGTCGGGTCGCGTTCGTGTAGGTGACGGTCCACCTCGGTCGAATGACAGATTTAGTGTTTGAGCAGCAAAGCGGCATGCTTGAGACGTAGATGAGAGCGCAGCGTATCGATGCGGCTGTAGGTGGCCGGGCAGTAGGGGCAGAGCGAGCGTTGCGCGGTGTGCGAGTGGAAGTGGTGCCAGCGGTTGGAGACCTCCTTGCCGCAGGACTTGCAGCGCCAGAGCGCGGCGCTCTCGGCCGCCGCCACGAACATGCTGTGGTACGAGTACTGCGGCGCCGGCGCAGACACCGCAGCGTGCAGCCGCTCTGCAACAACCCGCCTCCATCTCACTACCATACCCTGGCGTTTTAGTATGACGCCAACTTTTTAACTTACATTTGTAACCTACGTAAATCCTAGGGACGTGTTGTATGTACAACGATAAAAAATGTGACACCAGCAGCTCAAATTTTTATTACGTTAAAATGGAAACAATCGGTCCCAAAGGACATGCCAGATTTCTAGGCCATTAAGTACAATCGGAGTCATCGAAATGTGTACAAGTTTTGGGTTGCTGAATATTTTAAACGCCGTAGGTATCCAGTAAAAGAATGAGTTGATTCTTATGTTTATGCTGCCAAACGTTGATCACCTTTCTAGGCGCAAAACGCGACATCATAAGTCATAAAACAGGCGTTTAAAAGCTCAAATCAATTTTTCTCTTCATTAATATTGCCTATAATGGTGATAAAGGCGCCATCTTGCGCTGGGGAAATTCCCATGAGGCACTTTGCAAAAGTACCTATTGTCTCTGGTGGCAAGCGATTGTCGGGTTATAACTTTCGGGCCTTGGTCTTCGGTTGACGCCAAATGCTGCATACAGCGTCAAGTTCTAATGTTGCTGTCTTCTAATACAATGCGACGCTATAGATAGGCAGCATACGGTGTCAAATGGAGACCAAGCCTTGGCGACCCTTCATCACAGCGAACCAGTTTAAACGAGTAGTGAATAAAAGTAGAAACAGGCTGTGGATCACATGGCATGGCTGTACGAACTGACCAGTGGGGGGAATGTGTCAACATACTGAAACTACACGGATTGTAACATACCACAATTTAATGTAAAAATTAGTAATAAATACAACAGATAAATGCAGGAGTTTGCAACATGTTAAAATTGCATTACATAACATCAAACAATGTGAAAAATAATAATTTGCATTAACTGCTTGCATAAAACAAAATAATTTAAATTAAACTGTAAATGGAGGCATCAAACCAAGACATCAAACAAAATATTCATAAACAACAAATCGTTCATAAAATCTCATGTAAAAATATAACAAGTCTGACGAATCAGCTGTTAGGATACGATTTGACGCCCCCGGCCTATTCGAATTACACTATTGTGATATACGACACTATAACAAATTTGCTAATGTTATAAAGAACAAAATAAACATAACTAGACCATTGCTATCCTGACAATAACCGTATAGCTCATCCTGCACTCCATTGAATTTTAAATGATAAGATCACGTCCTTGTGATAATAATGTGTAAATTTTTATTTTAATATACAATAAATTGGAATATTCAATTGGCCAAATAAGTGACTAGGTCCACAAGACCTTCATTTTCATAAGACTAATTTTAGTAATTCGTTAACCTTATGTATAAATTCCATATGGCATAATTTAGCTTTCATTAAGTCCGATTACGTGGTCTCCATAAGTAGTATTTAAGTTGCACACTTTCTGAAAGCTGAAAAGAGATCAAAGGTAGATATTTTCTGAGCCAAACGATGTGATACTCCGAAATGTTCGGGCCAGACACTATCATAGTATCCTAACCTAATTCATCTAAAATATCTACGTTACCACTCGACCGTTTGCTACAGCAAGGTCGTTTATAAAATTGGTCTCGATAGTAATTATATAAAAGGCATTCGCGAGTACCTATTGCAGCGAACGCAGAGTCGAATGCAAAGGGAGATCAGACACGCATGGACGCGATGGACCCCGCCGGATAGCTATGATCTGTTCAACCAACCAACAATACACTAACTTGCGCGAATAAATTATTAACAGTACGTAACTATTACGATTGGCAGAGGTAAACAAGCTAATTCTTAATATTACCAGCTATAAAACCTGTACATCACCGTAACCCAAACTGTTTCGTCAGGTAGAAATAGAAATTAGGAGTTCACTTATGTAAATATACAAATAGGTAGTAACTCTCTTTTGAAGACATTAATTACATTTTAAAATATCCTTTAGTTTGGTTACGTAATTAAATAACTAGTAATATTGCACTGAGTATGAAATGCTATCAAATAATAAGCGCCCACGGTATAAAATATAATCAGAGGTAAAATATAATAAACTTTAAACAACAAACTCTTAAAATGAGAAATAAATCTTTGAGGAAGAAATATTTGGTGAGTAACTTACAATGAGTAATGTCATCATGGAAGATGGGGAGCTTAGTACTTATAATTCAAGTGGGCCCCTTATATTCAATAGACAATTGTATATCTAGCTATGAATTATGACTATTTTAAAAAATTGCACAAGTGAAATTGCATGTTCACAGCTACTTAACAGCGTCGCCACCTCATAGTTATGGGATACGATCACGGATTTCATTTGGATGCGGATATTACATACACCGTTTGAAATTTTGATGACATTATAATCAGAATTTTTAAAACCGGTGTCTTATCATTCTAATTTTATATTAATAAATTTTAAGATATCTGAAAACTTAGGTGAAAATGACGAGTGATACTGTAATCTCTAGGGCCGGCGCGCGCGCCCTGCCCGTCTGCTGACGGATGCGACCTCTACCGGATGCTAGATGCCTTACGTTACGTTAATTAATGCAAAATAACTAATCATTAAAACGTTAATCATAGGTTCTATAATAGGAGTCGAATCGTAGCGTGTTAACACTCTTGGTTCTAGCACCATTCCTTTTTATCACATTTCAGTTACCGTACCACTCTAAGTGTTTAGCTAAAAATGTAACAATCTTAAATCTTAATTGAAAATACATACATACATGCTAGGTTAGTCCCAATCGTAGAATGCCAATATTAGTTACTAAATGCGCAACCTCGAAACGTTCCTATCTTAAAGTAATTGAAAGAGGTCTTTGACCCCAAGCACCGATCAGGCGATCACACGTGAGCGGGCCGCGGCCCGCCCGTTACATCAACTAAACTGTAACTCCTACCGACGATAAAATAATCAATACGTTAACATCATCAATTTATTACACTACGTCTCTACGTCCGTCAAGTCAATATACTTAAACGAAATCCATCTTGTTACATGTTCAATCAATAAAAACAAACAACACCAATAAATCAAAATAATATTATATATATATGGTATATAAATGTAAATATAAAAGTATATTAAATCAGACAATACGATATATCTAAGTATAAAAAACAATCTCCGTAAATAGATCAACTATAGTCTAGTATAAAAATCTTTTCGTATGTTTCCTTAGGCGCTATCCGTTAATACATCACAAATCCTTAATAATATCCATCTTGCAAAGGCCTCATAGAGTTACAAATGCATCTACACTGAGATTCAGTCATTATTTATATGTCGTTGACCAACGACGGATCACAATCTCTTGCCAGTCCTCGCATCCCGTTTAGTTGTCGTTCACTCCGCGCGTAGGATGTATAACACAAATACAATTAGCTACGGGGCTGAGAGCCCTTCTAACGAATAAATATAACAAGAAGAGCGGCCCGAGGGGGCCCGTTACGGCTCACGGCCAGCATCACTCGCGGTCGCACCGCTACCCGATATAATAGCTTAAGATTCCTATCGATACAATATAAAAAATAATATGGTAATAAAATTAACATCATATTATTATTGCTTTTGCCCGTTCCCGTATAGCAATTGGTATAGAAATATTAGCTTACCTACTTATATACCTACACTTCGAGTGATCAACTCTCAGTTATATAGACCGATAGGTACGCTCCTCACGCGGAACGCGTAAGGTCACACTGGGGCAAGTCAAATGCACAACCGAGACAATACTAAACGAATCGCTCGCCACGAACGAGCTACAATAAGAACTCAACATTAAGGCCCGCTTAAGTAATAGCACTTCAGCTTAATCCTAAATAGGAAATAGTTTCAACTCGAGACGGTCCGTTAAAATTTTGACACATCAACAACGGTAAAGTCTGGACTGGCGGCGGGCTCGCGCTCACAGAGCGTCGAGGCCGAGCCAGTACATGGACAATCAGTCGAAGCCCGCGTCCAGGTGGTTGGCGAACAGCGGCGGCTGCGGCGCCGGCAGCCCCGGCGGCAGCGGCGCGGCCGGCGGCTCGAACTTGCGCGTGTCCGGGTTGTACGCCGGGTGCTTGAACTTGCAGTGCGTGCGCAGGTTGTCCGAGCGCGTGTACGTGGCGCGGCACAGCGGGCACTCGAAGCGGCCCGGGAAGTGCACGTGGTAGTGGTTGCGGATGTGCGTCACCACCTTGCCGCACAGCTTGCAGCGGTGCAGGTTGAGCGCGCCCGCCACGCGCTCGAACGTCAGCCGCATGTGCCAGCCCTTCGAGCCTGCAACCAGCGAGCCGTCACTCCAGCCCGAGACACGGTCCCGAGGCCCGCCCCGCCCCGCCCCGTCTCGTCCTTCGCACCACACCGCGATATGCCACAGTGCCAACTGCCCGTCTAAACATTGCGACGTGACCGCCGATCTCTAGTTTCGAATGCTGCTGTTCTCGCATATGAAACGGAATCTAATAATACTATGTTGGTGCTGCAGCATTCGGCGTGTAATGCGAATGAATTTCAGACAAATATTTACTTCATATATTAGAACAGTAAAATAGCAACTTTAAAACAACGCAAACAAGGGTCGACTGAAACAATATTTATAGTAGTTTAGCACTATTCAAGCTTGGTTATTGACTGTTAACGCTGTACTATGCTTTTCCTATTACTATTAAAAAAGCATTAATAACGGATACAAAAGACTAAAAAGAGTTATTGAAACCAAAGTGTCAAGTCATTTACATATTTTTTTTAACAAAGTAATCGTATTATCCAATGGAGATTCATGCATAAATGAATCAATGATACTGAAGAAACGGTGTCTGTTAGAGTCAGTTATATGTATTCAGTTGCATGAGATGTTAATTGCTGACGAGATCCCAATGTTCCGCAGAAGATTCCAGACAGAAAGGAAGATTGGTTAGCCAGAATGGATAGATAAAAAGCATGGAGTGGGAGTGAAAAGAAAAGAAATGGTATAAATAAAGGAATATATTTGCAACAAACATACACGGTAACGACAGACTTACAATAAACTAAGTCATTTCATTTGGAATCAATTCATTATTGTATAAAGGCGAATAAATTAAAATTAAGAGGTATGTTCCAACATTACATAATAAAATCAGTCTTCGTCGCCAACTGACCAGTGAGTTGAGTAGGTTAGACGGCTTCTTTTACGAGGAACAACAAGAGATCATAATGTTCGATTTGTACAAGATCTTTAGTTAAAATGGCAGCGTACGCTGGTATGTAACATTATTATGTACATAAGTATATTATAGACACTAGACATAATTAATACAAATGATCAGTCGAAAACATTTTGATAACACGAATGTATTATATTATAAGTAAGGTAAATATCAAACCAGTACTTTTGCGAAGCGAAAATCGGACTTAATTGAATCCTTCAGAGCGTTGGGTCGCACAAATTAAATTAAATGACAAGTTATAATAATTACTTATAAGTAAGTATGAAATTATATTCGGTCATGCTCACGTTTTATAATATTTGCCAGATTTTCGCTTTTATATGATTTATTATTAGAAGAATCGAATTAAAACACCACACCTTAAGACTAAGTTACAAATTGTTAGAACCAATGAGTAAATGCATTTTAGATGAACCCGGAAATTCTAGTTAGAGATTTCGACAGATCTAGGTTTAGTATAAAGCTTTAAGACGCTATAAAACCCGAGTAATAAATAACACCTACGCGAAAATCTTTCGCCACATAAAGTCACAGCCTAACAATATCCATATACCTATCGCTAAATCAAATCAGTTATTTTAACACTCGTTTTAATAAAATAAAAACTATAAAAACTGGGTTCTAAGGAAGTTCACATTTGGTTTGCATATTGGCCCAATTACTAGGTCCTAATACCGAGCAATGTTTCATGCGCAGATGCCTTTTAAGATTATCGGCGCGCGTCAGTACTATGGGACACAACGGACATTTGTGTTGAGCGGGATTATGCGACTTCATATGTTTCTTTATATTCGTAACGAGTTTACCGCACACAGAACACGGCACAGGAACAGAGTAAGGTCTGTAATTGAGCGCTGATTTAATAGACATATCTATGTAATCGACATTTCGCTGAGACTCTGGAGGCATACTATTTTCGTCAACGCCGTGGTTGTCACCTGTAAGATTATGGCATATCTTCACTGTACGTCAGTCGTTGGGCATGCTAGATCTTACATCACACCAAACTCCTTTCAAATTGTTCTACGTCAAATATGCTTTTACCACACATTGTACAAAACATAACCTTTGCATTTTTTTTTTCAATTTCCTGACCATGCAATTTTGACCTAACATTGTTAATGTATATATTGCGATATATAAGGTTGATAATTCCAGATCTATACTTAAAAATAGTAACCCACGATTTAATTCAAAGGCCTATTGCGAAAACAGGTCCCTAAGCCCACGGCAGGGGCGTCAAATCACCATTAGAAATATTTTACCACACCGATTTCTTCATCATAGTGTTAGAAAATCTAAAAATAATTAAAGAAAAGATACCCAAAAGCTAACTATATGGTTGGTGCAAATTAAAGTGAAATGATAAGCGTTCATGTGAAGCATGCGAGGGTTGATAACATGCGTCGCCAGTATACATTCAATAATATCTAGGATTTTAAGTACATAATATTATGTACTTGTGTAACTAATACTTGGGACACCTAGATATTTTTGACTATCCCTGGAAAGTGGAAGCGTTAAAATGTTATTAGCAAGCATTGAAACCGTAGCTTATATTTTCAGTCCATAAGAATATGTAAGTTATTCAAGTTTACATTTTTTTGTCAATTAGAGTAAGAACATGAAAATTATGGCTATGATTTCGTTTTGAACGTCTATGCAACATGATGAAAACGACCACAAACTATGCGGATTCTGACTTATAATGAAAAACAGAATACATATATTAACGTGTGTATTGGTCGTAACTCGTACGTCATGAGAGTATATTAGTTGGTCGCATGGTTTGTAGTGGTGAAGTAAGAGACTCACCGTCGATGGTGTCGGTCTGGTCGGGGTGCGGCGGCAGCAGCGGCTCGCCGTCGCCGCCCTCGTTGTTGAGCGGGTGCTGCTGCGATAGCATGGCTGCCATTTCGGGCGGGACACCCATACCCTGGAAAAAAACGCGGTGCAATGAATAAGCATGAAATATTCACTGATTTGTACAACGATATATGAAATACCCACCTATTTGTGAATAAACCACATGTTTTTTTTACAACAAAACATTATTTGAGATCATAATCACTATTTTAATATTATATCGAAGTTTCCATTGATTATTAATAACTTAAATGATTTCGGTTTGTTGCTAATGGCACTTTCCAAAATAACGTCAATATTGTTCACATCAAGGCAGAAACATCACAGCGTTCTAAATGTTCTAATTATAGTCCCTAATATATTTCTCACGGTCACCGGTTATATAAACCTAGAGATGCACTAACTAACGGCATCGTTCCTATGTGGCAGACTTTGCGTATGTTCACGTTCTTGACAAAATTTATGCGCTTTACACTTGTCGTGATGGTTCACTATTTCCAATCTGAAGTTCGCGTTTCCTTCAATGAACGAAGTCCTAGTGACGCTGAGTTCGTGCGCCCATTTCCGGCAAACGTTACAGTACATGATGTTTTGTATTTGGTCATATTGTAGCCAAGGGTAGAGCGAGAGCCAGTTGGAGCGGAACCGTCCTCCCTTCCGGGCGGGCGCGAGGTTCGGTTTGGGTTTGGGTGGCGCGGTAATGGGTTGAGGCGGGACGGCGAGGACGGACGCGAGCATAGCGGAGCTAGGCGGGGCCGTGCGGAGGTCCACGGGAGCGGGCTTGCCGGCCGAGCGCGGCCGTGCGGTCGAGCGCCGCTCCGCCCTCTGCCAACAGACAAGGAAAGGATTGCCCTGCTTTACTCTAACAATTTTGTGATTTATGCCAATTGTAATTTTCGAATATGAGGCTGATCCCTTCCTTTCTGTTGACGAATATGACCAATTACCAATATTTACAAAAATAAACGTTCAGAATTCAGTTCAGTTATTAGTTTCGTTATAAAAGCAGAAGAAAAAGATCTTCCTAGTAACAGTAGCTGTACCTACAAAGCAACTTCAAGCAGAGTAAACAGATTTGCAAGAGCAACTACTGCTTTTATGTGAATTAATAAGTTTTTTTTTAAATAGGAACCTTGAAATGGTGTGTAAATAAAACCGGGCAAGTGCGACTCGGCCTCGCCCACCGAGGGCTCCGTACTTTTTAGTATTTATTTATTGTTTATAGCGACGACAGATATACATCTGTGAAAATTTCAGCTGTCTAGCTATCACGGTTCATGAGCCTGGAGACAGACAGACAGACGGATGGACAGACGGACAGTGGAGTCTTAGTAATAGGGTCCGGTATGGTTTTTACCGTTTGGGTACGGAACCCTAAAAAGTTGTTCCATAGTGCGTTAGTATTTAAATTAACAAGGTCACCTGATAAATAAAATATAAGAAACTAGTAGTAAAGTGGAAATAAGTATTTCGTCTTTTCAAGCCTACAATCGAAGCAAAATTTTACAGTTAGGTACAGTTTAAGGGTGTTGACTTTTAGGGCCAATATTATTTCAAATTGATCAAGGCACTTTCACATTCGGTTCACAGCCGTCTAACGGTGCCCAATAGGTACCTATCGTCAGTTAGCAGTATTATTTGGAATAGGGCGTTTGCATATACGGCAGATAGTATGTCGCAGATTGTGTGCCGAATATCGGCGCGCCTTGAGCCTAGGCCGTGTAGTGGTTAATTACGGGTCGGCGTCTCAGATCTACCTAAGCGCTAGTTAAGTTAGAGTTAAGTACAGCGGGGAAAGAATCAAATCGCCGGGTGACAAGCAAAAGTCACTATATACTATCAAAAAATTAAAGTAACGATGCACTTTATAACACTTGTAACACGGTTTATTGTCCAATAATTTCAATGGTGTTAGTTAGTGACTCGCTTGTCACCCGACGAAATATTTGATCACTCTAGTAGTGAGTAGTTACCGGCAGATGTGTCTGGTCGTAGTGCGGCGGGGGCATGTCGCGGGGGTGCGGGTAGGGCGAGTCGGGCTCCTGCTTGACGAGCGGCGCGGGCGCGGGCGAGCGCAGCGCGCGCGCCGGCGTGTGCGCCGGCGGCGGCGTCGACGGCTCCGACCCCGACCCCGTCGACCCGCCTTTCGACCCCTTCAGGTGGCTCTGTGTAATACGAAGGACCTTTTCATTTGCACACTGTCGAGGCCCGGGGCCATTTTTGAAGTAATAATTTGAAGCAGAGACTAAGGGCCAGTTGCACCAACCACATTTGACAGACTGATCAACGTCAGCCGGCGCGCCCCGGCGTTTTATTATGAAACTTTCCATACATATAAATTTAGCGAACTCTTTAACGGTATGTCAGTTTGGTGCAACCGACCCTAAACCGAGCCAACTTCGAGTAAATAAAGCGAATCCAGTAATTTAAATAACCGTTAACCGTGTTATCAACTATTTTTTATTGTAGATGTGGGTGTGAAGACCGCTTAGCTTCAGTACGACTGGACTGGGCATATCTGTCGCATGTGTCGGTAAAGTGAGCCAAAATGGCTATACAGTTAGTGGAACAGAAATACCACAGATGGCCACCAGGGCAAAGATAGACCAAAAGAGATCGGAACGAGTTGGACGCATTCTACACGGAATGGTGGGAAAAGATAACCGACAGGACCGAATAACAAAAGAAGCGGATGCCTTTAGCATCTGACCAGCAGTGGTACTAAAATGGGCTAACAAAATATTTAAGAGGCTTCAATCCACCGCTGAGCAAAATTATTTTCCTTCTGAGCAAAGACCTCCCTCTCTCATTATTTCAAATTAAGTACCAGCTATTTCACAAAACAAAGCTTAAAAAGAAATATTACCTCATAATGCCTATAGGACAGGTCGACTTCGTCTCTGTTTATGTTGGAGTTCTTCCGGCGCCGTTTCTCGGGCGGCGCGTGCGCGGCGAGCGGCGGCGCGGGCGGCAGCGGCGTGACGGGCGCGGGCGCGTGCGCCGCGGGCGGCGTCGCGAACTCGCCGCGCGACGACAGGTTCTCTGCGCTCACTAGTGGCGTCGACCGCCCTTCGCTCTGCAAACCAATTATCTCGTTACGCGATATACTACCACTAGCGGCTTTCGATATCATAGATTTAATTTTCAGCTAAACCTCTTGTGTAACAATTATGACATGCGTCTTTATATACAGTCAGCAGCAGAAGTTGCTAAGCAAGCCAGGTGTTCAAAATTATCTTGACGCGACTTTAATGTTAAGAGAATAAGAGCCTGTCAAGGTAAGTTTGAACACCTCTACAAATTACAATGGTTGCTCCTTCTTCTGGACATAGTTGATGGCGATGCATGTATAACGATCAAAGATTTGAAAAACCTTAGCCTCTTTACTATTAATATTTATGGTTGAGTTTAGATGTTGTCAAGTTTTACTTTAGGTCAACGACTCAATAAAGACTGAATAAAGACCTGTGCTCACCGCCTTGCGTTTGCGTGACGTGCGCGTGCGCTAAAATGTTGTAGCCGCACACTCACACGTCACGCAAGCGGTGTGTCGTTTTTCATAAGGATCAGTATAATACAACGCCGTATGCGCACTTGCACGTCACGCACGCAGCCGATGTGCACAGGCCTTAATAGTAATCAAATGTGTATCAAACAGGTGAGTACTATATTTACCTTAGGATTTAATGTATTGTTTTCTGTCAGACCTCTGACTTGTAAGCTTTCAGCTGTTTTTAGGAACATCGGTAGCATATTTTGCCCTACGTTTACTTCTCCCTGAAACACAAAGTATTATTAAGTTATTAAACTAATCACATTAATTTCAAGTTAACATCATACACCCAAGCAAGATAACTTATAATTACCTTATACATGAAGTCCAGTAATGACTTCATCTCTGAATACCGCACATCTTTGAGAAATATTATCGGATGTGGATGTGTGTTCTGTAGGAATATAGTCTCAAAATACGGCGAGCACGCAGAGAGTATCGTCTGATGTGCCTAAAACAAAACAATTTCATTGCCACCTCATTGCAGAGTTTTAGGCATACCATGTGTGCACTTGAAGGTAACACACACAAAAGACATGCCAGGCTGTGTGAAGGTCTTCGCAATCCTGTATTGAAAAGTGAATATTACCATTTTGGCATAGCTATTCTTATTTTAATTAGGTAGTAGTTTATCTTCAGTGAGCTAGGTTTCTAGTCGTTAAGAACAATATTTGCGAATAAAAGAATGCTTTAAAATCTAATTGTCGAGTTATTTAGTAGGTATACCTAAAGTTTTACTGGTCCAAACCCTAGAAACTTGTCTGGTAACTTTTATGAAGACTAAATTAGAAAGTTAAAATGGATGCCTTCTGCAGACTGTTATCTATTCGCTTTTGACCTAAAAATAATGCATTTTAATGGCATCTAAACTGTTATTAGTTGAATCTATCTTCTAAAAAAACTTTGCGAAAACTATAAAAACTAACGACTAAGGTACAGACGATATGTTAATTTACATTTTTGATACTGGTTCTAAAGGTTGTAAGTTACAATAGTGATTTAACGCGATACCTTTAAATTTGAATGCGGCCTTGAAAGCCTGCATATTATTGTAGATAATAGTATGCATTAAAATTTACGTATTTTGTATGTATATGTGTATATAAGATAAATAAGAAAAACTTGTCATGTCTCGGCATGTTTACGTCACTACTTTAAACCTATGGTTATATAAGATTTAAATATAACAAGCAGGTTTTTTTAACGGTAGTCATAAGGAAACCCCGTTACGAATGTTGCAGTTCGTTGAAAATAAGGGTTATCATTGGCAAAAATACATTAATTTCGCCTTAAGTAATTCCGCTTGTATTCCGCGTGCTTCAATATTTCTATATATATTTTTATTTTTTTACAATTTTGAATTTTTCAGATTTTCCCTGTATTCATAGTTCTAGGTCAACAGGAAGTGTCCTATCAATTTTGATTCCCTTGATAGTGTCGAAATATATGTTTTTGCGGCATAAACGGCCGCATCTTTTTAACGTTAACTTATGATGAGGCGAAATTAATACCTTCAACCTACAAGGTGAATGTTGCAGTTCATGTAAAATAAGGGTTGGCAACAATGATAAGGCGAAGTTAATACCTACCTCAGGCGTCCCGGTAGCGAACATAGGTTATTATAGATTTTTTTTTCTTAGCTCGCAGCTCTTATAGTGTGAATTCAATCGATATCAATATTTTGGTATAATTATTTTAATACTTTATTTAGGCGAAGTTGGGCTTGGGCACTAACGGTGAAGTTAGGGTACCCTACGGCAAATTCTTTTGCCAACCCAGATATTCAATGAATTGCAACATTTATAACGGGGTTTGGTCATAAGCAGAGTTTATTGTTAGTACGAGTAATAAATAAGTATGTGTCGCAACATTGTCTATCAACCTGACTTACTGTGTGGCTGACGGAATAAAATTAAAATTAAAATCAGCGGTTAAAATAGCTGACTGTGATTAGAGGCTGGATTTTATTAAAATAAATAAAGTGTAACTTAAAAAAAGTGACGATGTTCTTGTCTTTTAAAACATACTGAGTTACCCCCTTATTCATAAACGTTTAACTAAAGTTAACAAGCCGTTAATAATCGTTTGTCCCGTTCCATTATAGCAATACGTCGGAAAGGGAAGATTATTATCGGCTTGTCAACTTCAGTAAACGTTTATGAATAAGGGGGTTAGTGTCCAGTACATGAGTACAGTTTGAATGACTATCCTATCCTTATACCCTTGGCTTAACACATTCACTGCCCCCGACGCACATGTGCGTTCACCGTCATACATGTTCCTAGGCCACGCCCCCTGGCAGTGAATGCGTTAAGATGACATTTTTAGATTTTTTTAAGTGCTTATGAGTTACAAAAAAATACGAACTTATTTTTGGAAGCCCCTAATTCTTTGCTCTGGAATCAAATAATTAAATTTGACTCACTAGCTTTTTAGGTTCCATACCGCAGACCGTACTCTAGGTACTAGGTACAGTAACTCTCTAATTTGGGACCCATTTCCGTTAAATATTGTTATAACATTCATAATGCAATAAGGTTGAAACTTCATGTTCGATGGTGTTGAAATGTCAAATTAAAACGTTTAAAAGTCATAGCGAATCGACCCTTGAAATGATAACCTCTTTGCAAAAAGTGATCACTCACTTTTCAAAAATATTATTTCAAAAATTGACGTAATCGAGTGGTTGCCCTTAGAAACGTAAACGTAAGTAAATGTCGATGGTAAACATTATGTCACTGAATTATGACATGACACTGCGTTAAAATATTAGCCCTAAATAGTGTCAGTTTGCTACACGATATTCAACCTTAGGTTTAATTTGACATTTCAACACCATCGAACTGAAGTTTCAACCTTATTGCATTATGAATGTTCTAACAAAATTTAATGGAAATGGGTCTCAAATTAAAGCTCGTGACTGTACCTACGGATGCCTAAAAATTACATGATCACATACGCAAGCAACCAATGCGTTATTTTACCTTAGGCCAATAGGTACCAATACCAATATTACCAATGCTCTGCCTAATTGCTATTGGTCGTCGTAAATCATTTGTGACTATCGTTGGCGGGAAAACTTGAACTAACATTGGGTCTTTCGTGAAGGGCGTTCGGTGTTTTCGGCACTTATTGTTTTCTCAAATATTTCGGCAACCTATCAACGACATGGTTTATTTGGTTCTATAAAAAGCCGCTAGGTGGCAGGAGGCTATAACGGTTACGCATGTAAACCTCAAAATAGGTGTGATAATAAAGAAAAACCGTTTAGTGCGAGTCGGACTTGCCTACCCAGGGTTCCGCTCTGTACAAATATATTTTATTTATTTATTAATTATTAATTTCAACTCAGTACCTCCACGCATCCCGTATAAACGGTCTCGACAGACAGACGGATGGAAGGACGGACAACAAAGTGATCCTATAAGGGTTTCGTTTTTACTTTTGAGATACAGAACCTTAAAATTACTGCATAACAACGGAAAATAAACTATCTAGCGAGAATTGGCCGTATGGAAACAAAGAGAAACAGAATATTGTGAAAAAATTGAAATTAGCTTAAAAAGTAATCTAAATTCACCTTCAGTACGTAATTAGGTAGATCCATAACTTCGCCTTAACTCCTTTGCCTAATAAATAGTCAAAATCAAAATACATGCAATCACACCTATAAAATTTAAATAAATTGTGTAAGGCTAATTTAAAATAATTTTTATTGAGCAGACGAAGCTGGTCAATAAAACCGAAGTTAGGGCATTCTAACTTTTATCTATTTGTATTAAAAATATATTTTTAATAGTTATATCGATTAAAATAGTGATTACAATATTTTATTAAGTCGACATTGGGTATGAATATCATATTCTATCAATTGTGTGTCGTATCCATGCTTTAAGGGTTCTTTGAAGTCTTTGGGTACAATCACTATTTTAGAAATTTTGAATTTTTTCCATTAACTCATGCAGTCCTGAACTCCTGATCCATCTTCTATGATTTTCTTGTAATTCAATATATTATATCCTGTTGTCAGACCGAGTTTGAAGTTTGTTTAGTTATTAGACAAAACAAATACAAAAACTACATTTGATTATGCGCCACCCTTTTAATAACTCTAACTAATAAATCCTCAAACGCTATAAATCCTGTAGTTGTGATTATTTAAGGTCTCCAAATCTTATGTAAGTTCTCTTCCTACAATTCGGATATGTTAAAAATTCTAATAATACCTGTTTGTCTTTTTAAAGCCTTCCTGGTCCTTTTTAATTAATTTAAAATTTCTGATTGTAGTTATAGCCACAATAAAATGGCAAACTCTGTTTGCAAAATGACAAAAACTTAAATTGTGAATATGGTTTGTGACATACAGCAGTTGAGCTGACAGATAGACAAACAGAGGATTAGTTAAAGGGTTTGGCACCCTTTGGGTATGTAGCCCTACGTTACTGCAAAATCTTAAAATTGAAATAATTTCAAGTAAAAAAGATAAAAAATACTACATTTATACCTATTTTGCCTACAATTATTTTATAGGTACCTACTGCATAGTTAGTATTCAATTTTTTTTGATATCAATGTAAGAAACATTAATATTTCTGCAAAATATCTATTGATACATTGGATAATGTTCACAGCCAAATTGTAATATAATGTGTATTTAATTGTAACAAAGCATTACACAAGCATGTAATACTACTGTTTACTCTCAGCAGATGCAATGGTAAACAATTGTCACAACACTAACATGTCAATATTATGATTTGATGTGTAAACTCAAATATAACACAATATATTTCATAACTGAAGATTGGGCTTCATTAAGATTATAAACTGACAAAATTAAATTTTAAGTATCAATGTTATAAGGAATACTGTGTATAAATTTAAATAGGTCTCTTACCTACCTGTTTGTTCTACTAACTGAATACAATAAAGACCAGTTAATTAAATATTTTTTATACAATGCTATTAGCTACTTCGTTACGTAGGTATGTTTGAGTATTTTGACCTAAAATATTAAGCTGTAAAACCAAACAATCTATTTGATTTCAAGTAGCAACTCAATTGGTGTCAATTGATGAGTTCAGTTTGTTTTGTAAATAAACCTGAAATAACTGGCATATTACAATAAAATTTTAGATTTACTCAATATAAGGTCTACTTATTGTAGTTAGCAAACCTGTCATAATATATAAAGATTAGTAAATATTTATTAGTTAGATATTGGTTACCTTAACTGTTTCTCCATCGCAGGCAAGTGTGACATCACAGAGGGCTTCCCTCTGCAGCAGGCTGGCGAGCACATCAGTCAGGTTGTTTGGGTGGTTGTTCCAGCGCAAGCAGAATTGCTGGTCCATTGCTGCTAGTGTCAGTGACCGTGCTGAAAATAACAGTTAACATCATTCCACTCATTCTACACAGTTCAGAGCCAAGTTTTCAATTTAAAATACTATACCAGTTCATTGCAAAAATTATAATGAACATAAAATTTTATATAGACAGTTATTCACTCACAAGAACCCTAAATTTGCGTTACATTATTTAAACAGCCGGTAATTAGAGACGTGCGCCGGTTATCAAATTTGCATTAAGATACTAAGTATGTGTAAAAAATTGGCGGCCATAGGGCCTAGATAGGAGAGCGCAGAGATAAGTGACATCAGCGGCTCGAATTAATGGGGGCCGCGGGCTTACTGTACACCACATTGACAGTTAGCCGCCGACACATGTCTACTTGTTGCACGCTCCAAACAAGAACCATACATTATGTAATTTAACTCCAGAAGGCAGACAGCGGGGCCAGCGACCCTACGGGACGCGGAAGCCTCTAGCCGCTTCTATAAACGAGTTTAAAAAGTAGTACCGCTGGCCAAAAAAATCGCAACATGCTGACACCGTTATAATCGCCAAGCTGGATGTCCCAGTTGCTAACACCAAACGCGTGATTTCAGGAATTCGAGGATGCACCACTATTTGTTTCTTTTCACAGACCATCCCGCGTGTCTAAAACTAGGTGACCTGAGGACGTACGGGATTTCTAAACGCGTAGTTGTGTCAACTTTGGCAAATCGTAGCGCCATTTGCCGATCCCTATCTTAGAATCTGGGTAAAAACTATCAATCAGCACTATTTTTTTTTCTAACACCAAACTAATTCACAATCACAAACCGAATTCGATTCCAGGACGCACAATAAGTCAATAATTCCTAACTCACCATTTGCAAAATTTTTGCCATCACAAACGCCACCCGACCCCTACCTTGCACTGTCTTTTTGACCACACACACATCTCGATTTCCGCAATGTTCACGGCCTTCGGAATATCTTTCACATCAATCGGCCAGTATTCGTATTTCGCAATGCGAACTTCATGCCTTAGAAGTTTAGCGCCAAATTTAAATTGTCAAGCAATATTTCACGTTTACATACGTATATTTTGCATTCATCCCGGAAGTGTTTAAATTTTATCATTCAGGATTCACCATTTAACAATTTCAAATCGTGAAAATGCATTTTTATGGATTTATAAGTTCATATTTTGAAAATTCCCACGCCCATAGAAACAGAATTGAGGTTATAACGCGATCAACAACATTGAGAATGAAGTACGAAATTTACGTTTTTAAGAGAAATTTCGGATAATATTTACACTGAAAATTTATTTTCTAATGATTAAAACCAAAAATTTGATTGAATATCACTGTGATTCCATGGTTATCACTTTATTAGCATTGGCCTTGACATTCTCTCAGTTCATCGCAAATTTGCACATCCGTGCATTGCGCGTACATGTAGCGCCATCTATACAAACTTTTTAGACGTAGATAACAGGCCACCGTCCTTCTCATATTGCTAATATGGACACAGATGGCGTTATGTGTCTTGCCTGAAATCTCCCTGATGATGCTTTGGTTGTTTGCATGTTTGCATGTTTTTATTTACTTTATCATTACATCTGCTATATGTAAATAACTACGCTGAACATGTTTTATTTTAATATGCATGTAAATATAGTACCTAATACTTTATAAAGTAAACAAATATAATAAACAAGTAGGTAAGTATTTTGTTATATTGTTATAATAGGTACCTAAAATAAATAGATTTTTACTTTTAAAACTACCTAGCATTTTTTACTAAATTATATAATCTACATATTAGGTATGTAGTTTCATAAAACCTTATTTTGATGCTGCAGTAGCGATACCTAAGCACCATTTGCCCCTTCGGCGTAGGTTCAGTTATTCATTGGTCATTGAACTCTAGTTGCCATATGAGATCATACCTAAAAGGTCGTTATGTACCTACCACTTATATTTACCTACTTGTTTGATTACTGGTTTTAGGAAGTAAAGGTATAACGGGTATAAGGTATGAGGTAAGGTAACGGGTGTAAAAGCCAATACTACGGACGATATACGTTACGTGAGGAGACATTTCGGCATCTTTACCGCCTTTGTTTTATCGCCACTCGTTGCGAATTTCCTACTTATCTCACTTGTATCGTAATATACTATTTTCTACCTTTTTTTATACGTTGGCCTTTTGTTACGCACCTAATACCATTATGAAACGGATACTTTTTACGGATCGGTTTTTTTCGGAACTAAAAGAGATTCTTAGCTAATAATATATTTTTAGGTGTACCTAACTATGAGCACGGGTGCTCTAACGGTACTTCTAGAGGTAGGTAGTGTAGTACTACGTACCTATACTACTGTATACTGTATAACGGTAAAGTCCTATGGGCAACAATCTGTTCATTACCGCAAGATGAGAGTGGCTGTCCGTGTCGGTTGGTAATGTAATGCAGTGCAAATGAGTCAATCTCCCTGTGCTGGACTGTCGAGTGCCGACCGGACTCGGCGCCATTTAGGAAATCGGTTCGCTCTTAAACGGCAATCCAAGTTCGATTTATTTAGTAAATTCCTTAAGCAACGCCCCGTATAATTGAATACCTGAATTAAAGGATTGTCTTGATGCACTGATACAATGCGGTTTTATAGGTAGGTAGTAACTTTACTTTTCGTTTCAACTAAGTTTAACAGTAGGTATACGAGTATTTAGTCAGTTCCCTACTGCCGTTTTAATTTAACTACTATTATGACCTATAATATTTAAAAAAGCCTTTCACGTTGCTATGCTATGTTACAGAATAAATAATAGTACTAGGTACAGAAGACTCACTCTCTAACAAAACGCGTCTGTTGCGATCAGGACAGATATGGCCGCTAGGTGGCGATAGCGCCACGCGCGGCTTATGGCTAGCCACCAAAATTGGTGTGGAACGGATGTACTTTTAGCTACCCGTAGCAAAGCGACGAAATCGCGGAGTGAGTCACGCCTGGCTATGTCTAGGTCTAAAGTCTAGACCTACACGGTACACGCAGGAAAATCCTACACTTGATCCACCATACCTATAGGTGGGTATGTATATACCTATTACCAGAGATATATATAACTCCGTATAAGATAAATAAAGTCTAAGAAAAAAACGTGCCTCGGACGGCCAAGGAAAAGTCGTTCTCGAATAGATGGCGCCATTACCTTTTTACTATCCTCGGCTAGATGGCGTTACCGACACCGTTTAGTATTTAACAATTTTAACACATATCAGTGAAAGAACTGTGACGTTTATAGACCCGGTTTATACAGAACATGGGTCAGTAGGGAACAATAAAAATTAAGAATCATTTATCCGTAAACATATTTTGATTATTTTATACATTTTCAATTTTATTTTAAGTTTTAATCGTGTGTCGATAGATGGCAGTAAATGTACCGTAACTACAAAATTGACAATGACAGGACCCCTCTATTCTATCTATTCTTTTTGCTATTACAAACCGAAATTACACATGTCAAACAACCGCTTTAAGAGAGTTGTTAAACTTGTTAAAGACACCACATTATACAATATTTATATTGTCTACCTGTTAAAAATAATAATAATAAGTGACATGACATTAAAGCTCTCCAAAGGGCCTCTACGTGTTGGATCTGTATCCCCACGCAAGCCTATCAAAAGACCGGGATGTATAGGCCCGTGAAATCCAGAAAGGAGATACAAATAATAATAATATTTAATTTGAATCATTATTAATAGATACTCGTATATCGTGTTACACACATAGTTACAGCATTTCACAGTCATCTACCTACTTTAGCACTTGATATGTTAAAGCGGCACCGTCGTGGCAGACTTACAGTTTTGGAAATAAATAACAAAGATAAGGAGCATGTGCGCAACATAAATCGTAAGCAGGTACCGTTACCAACCTACTCGCATATAAATTTGATTGCGTCTTATTGCGGACGAAAGCGTTAAAATAAAAGTACGGTTCGTAAAATCTGATGTCGATTTCCGTCAGGTGAGAATACGTGGTGACGCTGTTGCAAACTAATCATTATCAAGGAAGGAAAGTCGAGCGCGTTGGCGCTACATTTTCCAATCTAACAATAGAAATTCAACGGATGCACGACCCTCGGGACGTTAATCCATCTGTATGTAAATTGTCCATGAAATACCGCCTTGAGTTCTTCAGCTGCGGGCACGTGACAGGTACGTCAGTGCCTAATAAGACGAAAAACAATCTCGTTAAGTTCCTAAACTATGCTGCCGTTTCTTCCTCTAATAACTTCTTCATATATAGAGACATAAGTATACAGGCTGACATTTAAGTCGTGAACCGTAATATGTTTTTCTAACTCCATAAACAACGAGCAATTTAATGCCCCTACTCTTACTAAAATCAGACAAGATTTTTTAAATTTTTTTGTTTATTTTTTGTCATTTATTTTACTTTTGCATACATAGTAATGTAGCTAGAGTGAGCTAGAGGCTTAGTAGTGGAGGTTAGGGTAAGGGCATTGACGGGCTAATAGTTTAATTACCACTTACTTTTAGGTAGGTAATTAGGTAGACTAAGTAAATATACGCAGTACGCAGCAGTTGTCTAAATCTAAAAGAGATATTTTCAAACCTCTGCTGTGTACTGGACCATTTTATTAGCTCACCCTGACCATGTGTGAGGGTGCCACGTTGCTACGCTACTAAGAGCTTTGATTAAATTTGGCGTTCGAAATGGACGCTAGACGCGACTGCCACTTGACGCGGCCCATTTTTTACGTTACACCTAATGAAACCTAATAGGACATTATGACAACAAACAATTCTAGTTGCGTCTGGCTGAGTAATTAAGATCGATATTTGAGAGGACGTTGACTGATTTTAAAATTCGGAGACGTCTCCCAGCCATTACTAGGTCTATTTATAACAGAGAATGGCGATCTTTTATTGCAGAACGAATCAGATTTTCTAAAAAAGTTGTTACCTGACCGTGTCCGTACAGTTGAGTACAATACCTATTATATAATAGATACGTGGTTTGCTATCCCGATTATACTGTTAGTAACTGATTGGTCGTAGAACGATATTTAACTTATTGCAAGAATTAACATCACTAGGTACACCTATAAAACAATGTCCCCCGCCGCATCTGTCTGCTTGTATGTTCGAGATAAACTTAAAAACTAATGAACGGATATTCATGCGGTTTTCACTTATCAATAGAGTGATTCTTGAGAAAGGTTTAGGTGTATAATTTGTTAACCCGTGCGAAGCCAGAACGCGGGTCGCTAGTTAGGTATATTACTGAGAACGGTGTCAACATGTTACCAACGTAATATTACCATGATTTATATCTCGAAACTAGGTAGGCTATGATATGAAATATTGCGTCACAGTGACGATGTGGATCATATATGTAATAGGAATTGGAAAAATGCACATGCATTTTTAAATTTCAATTATTAACGATTAACACTCCAGCAATGTGACGCATGAGATACACTCCAGCAATGAGAGACTTCACACTGTTAGGTACTGTTAGATACGTATCTAATAGGTAAACCGACTTTTGATTGTGCTGTACGTAGCCTATTTTTATCTGGTACCAGATAAAAATAGGCTACGTACAGCACAATCAAAAGTCGGTTTACCTATTTATTAAAAAAATGTTATGTAAGCGAAACTATGTAGATAACGACGCAAGATAAAGGATGACGCACGTTACACCGTGCCGAGTTCGAGTCCGTAAAAGTAAGATATAATATATTATCATAATAGACCAAATAAAATACACACCTATATGAATTTCCAGTAGGTACAGCTTGGCAAAAAAAAGTAGAAATTAAAAAGTGGCCACACTGTAGTGTCGTCCCTTTCAAACTAATCCATATAAGGAAACGGGACGACACTACAGTGTTGCCACTTTTTAATTTCTACTCTTTTTTGCCAAGCTGTACCTACTCAGCATTAACGTATTTTTCAACTCAATATTTGTCTTAGGTCCTCGTCACTGTCACAGAGTGCATGTCATTTTTTTACTTATATACACCGTGTTTTTTTTGATTTCCGTTAATTTCAAGGGTGCATTCCTGAGCTTAAATTAAGTAACTTTCTCAAAGACACCGATGTTCTAATTAACTCCATTTCGGAGATAATCAATAATTTTTTTTTTATAAGGCCTCTACAAGCGTGTACACTTGCCTTAGGGCTGGTTTACATATTGGTTAGTGTTAAGAATGAGTTCATACATTTGCTACTTAAAACTTAAGTACAATCTCGGTTGATCGATATTCGAAATGACATTGATATGTCACAGATTTCAATTGTTTGGTTGAGTTAAATGTAATGCCCGTGTTACAACAACGCTATATGCTACATTTAATTACTTTTTAAACTTAATTTTTTCTTTAAAAAAAAGCAAAAAAAATTTTTTTTTTGAAAATTAACTATGCCAATTAGTTCACTTAAACGTTCTTAACCATACCCCGAAGTTAACGGAATTCAATAAAAACACGGTGTATAAAGGGGCCCACAGATGACCAGTTCGCCGGACGATATCAGCCTGTCAGTTGTTCGGAACTGTCATATTTTGCGTTTAACTGACAGGCTGATACCGTCCGGCGAACTGGTAAATCAGTGGGCCCCTTAAGGTGCAATGGGTTCAGCCAGCAGAGTTCCGAGTCCGCTCAGTGCTCAGCGAGCTGCGTTCGCAGAAGGATCTGAACTCACTGCATCTTAAGTCATTGTTAAGAGGTAACAGTTGGTAATTGCTTTTATTGATATTTTTTTACAGAAAATTGACTATATAAGTACTTAATATGTATAACATATTGAATATAAAATAACTTATTAAAATAAACTAAAACTACAAAGAAATTAAAATTAATACTAAAATAAAAGAAACTTACCTATAAAATAAAAACCTAATTATAAAAAGAATACCCCCTCTAGCAGGTCCACCTGTGGCATGGTACCCATTACGCTGGCGGCGTTTCCTCGCTGAACCGCCAGGGCGATTCGTTGCGAGAAATACGCGCCAGCTCTGGGATCCCCTGTGGCGTCAATCAGCCGTCCCGACAGGGCCCTCACAAAGGCCTGCATGTCGGCTGACCAAGGGCCCAGTGTCTCTACCGCGAGCGCCGCAAACTCGTAGTCCTTAAGTAAGGACGAATATTTGCGGCGCTTGAGAACCTGGGCCTGGTCAGCCGCGCCGCCGGCCTGGGTGCGGGTCGCCTGGATATGGGACTGTGCGAAGGTATCTACGCACGTTGCGTCCCACACCAGGGCCCTACCTAGTTTCCACGGCACCAATGTGGCCCCGTCGGGGCGCTTATTGCCATCGTCCCTCGCCATGCCCGCGGGTTCGAGAATCGCAGGCACAGAGGCGGTGGCAAGCGACCGACGGACCAAATCATTGATGGTACCGTGGCGAAATAGGCGGCCGGCGCTTTTGTGGCATGAAAGGCCATGTCGGCCCAGCTGATCGACGTTTTTGCCACAGGCGCAAGTGTGAGGGACACATATTTTGGACCCAAGCCTTAAGCATATAGCTATTCTCAAGCTACTTGGGTCCAAAACGGTGCCTATTTGACGGGAAGGGAGTGCTCGTAGCCAATGGCCCGACTCGGGGGCTGATACGGCTAGAATTCGGGCACGTTCGAAGTCGTCCGGACTATCCTGAAGAAGTGTGGTATGAGCTGCTTTTAAGGGAGGGGAGTCCCAAGCCCGCTGAATGTGACGGGCGACTGGGATATCAAGAGGTAACATCACTTGGACGTTTACCTTACTTACTAGAAATTAGTTGAGCGCCCAAACTCGTGAGCCCGACATGGTGTAACATGAGTTATACTCATACTTTAATATGGGTTGTATAATATTAAATATATAATTATGCTTACCATTTGATTGAAGTAAAGTAGCATTCGCATAGGCCAACTACACACTCCTTCATTGTCATCTTGAGGTAACGCAGCACAGGTAGCTCGAATCCCCTCAAACTATGGTTAAAAATAATCATTCGCTTAGCATGTGTGACTGTTGTGAGTGAAGTGTATGACGTGATTAAATGTGAGTTGTTCATTCAATTGTTTGCTATATTCTCGCGCTATAAATTCCAAATTCAAAATGGTTGTTACGGCCGTTGGGTCTGGTGGGTTAGATCATGGTATAATAATATACTCGGTTAGTTATACATTTCCGACATCTTAGGTAGGTATTTTTGGGTACCTACACCTACCTAATAAGTTATGCACAGGTACCTATTTAATTTAATTACTTCCAGCAAAGTAACATGACTGTCATGGTCCGAAACTATGAATTTATTCCAATTAAGTATAAGGTGCTCTCGTGCTTGAGAGGAGGCCTGTGCCCAGCAGTGAGACGTATATAGGCTAAATTATTTAATTTTATTTATTTTATTTAAGTATAAGTTAATTAATGATGGTTCTACATTCTAATGCCGATATTATCTGACCGTACTTATGATGAAATTGGAAAGTAGGTACCATTAGCACATCAGTACCAATGTATATTTTATATCATGGACGTATAGCATTAAAGTTTTCACGCACTTGCACAGAAAATAAAAATATCAGTTAGCATTTGGATAACTGTCGTGAATCCAAAATAGTGTTAACGTAAAAGATATATGTAGGTAGGTATGTATATGTATATCTGTCATCATAACAATGCTAATAATTTGTCATTATGTGTGAAGAACAGTTTTATTTCATTTTCCTTTGGCATATTTAGGCCCCGCCCCCACATCTGGCGTCTTTCGAGCGTCGGCGTCTGTCGGCGTCGGTCCAGTGCTATGGAAAATGACGTCGTTGCGCAGTGGCGTCGACGCCGCGTCGACGTTGCGTCGACGTCGGCCATAGAATTGTAGACGCCGACGCTCGAAAGACGCCAGAAGTGGAGGGGGGGGGGCTTATAGTGTGTTTCTTTAGGTATTTCATAAAAAAAGAACCGAATTCGAGACGTATTCTTTAGCCATTTGAGGGTAATAGAAAACATTACACGAATTATTGAAATAGGACCTATTTCAACGATAAAGAACATTACAGATCCGGACAGTTTTGTATTTGGTTGGTTAACTAACAAATGTTTACATGAAGGTAGGTGAATATTAACTACCTAATAGGTACAATATAAGATCAGCCTATGACAAACCAAGGTTCGGAAACCGTTTACGTTTCACCCGGAAAGGATTGCGGTTACCGATTAAAGAATTGTTTATTCTATTGAGATATCAGTTTATGCCAAATTCGTCTTTTGTTTTTATGGAACGAAATTAACCGGTTAAATTTATTTACACGATAAAGAACATTACAGATCCAGACAGTTTTGTATTTGGTTGGTTAACTAACAAATGTTTACATGAAGGTAGGTGAATATTAACTACCTAATAGGTACAATATAAGATCAGCCTATGACAAACCAAGGTTCGGAAACCGTTTACGTTTCACCCGGAAAGGATTGCGGTTACCGATTAAAGAATTGTTTATTCTATTGAGATATCAGTTTATGCCAAATTCGTCTTTTGTTTTTATGGAACGAAATTAACCGGTTAAATTTATAGTACTTATCGAAGCCAGATATAACGAGTAAGTACTGTTATCTTTTTCACGAATGAAATAAACTTATCCGAGATTCTGAGTTTAACCGGTAGGTATTATTAACGTTCCCGCAAGCCACAGAAAATCCCCTCTTCTTACCGGTGAGGAGAAAATTCAATATTTTTTTTAGTTTGCGTTCCATCAAAACCGGTTTTTGAATGAACAAAATTATATACCGACTTTAGACTGATGCTGACAGGTATTTAAATCGTAAACTTAATTAATATTCAGTAAACACCTCGGTAGGTCGTACAAGTTCAGATTAGCTACCTACTAAAAATAGGGTATTTGATTACTAGTCAAATCAGTTTCTTTTTTCGACCTGTCAAAACGATTTGCTACTATAAAATTTATAAGACATATCACCAAAAATGATGCCATCGTCAATTTACCTACTCTTTCTCTAGTTCTATATACGATTTATAGGGGTATCACATTTATTACGTTAAATAATACAATTTTAAACGTATTTAAAAAACAGTTGTGCGGTAGAAAGAATCTAATCTTCAAGGATGGGTATTCCACAGCCGTCTTCAGATCCAAATCTTTCTATCCTTCTTCTCGTTCCTCTAATTCTTAGAGAGACCGCTCTGATGATTGATATTTGTATTTTGATTTTGATACCGTTGATTATTTGTTTCTCTAAATATTAATTTTATGGTGCTTTATTTCATGCATGGCGTGAAATTATTTATTTTAAATACAGTCAACATCCCTATTGTCAATACAGTAAAACGTATCCAAATAATTGGAACACCTCCTAACGTTACGATGTGTATGTTTAATAGTGATATACTTAGTAGTGTGTTCGTGTGTGGTAAATGAACAGCGCAGCATCTTCAACATTCGCAAGGGCATCCTGGAAACAAAAATACATGTTTAATTAATATTTATGATTCATAATAGCCGCTCTACATTTAGTGCGCGAACGGGCGTTTCTCGCGCATCATGCATAATTATTTCATCATAAATGTTCGCCCCATGTTTGCCACGTGACAAAAAACAACAAAAATCAGGAAACAAGAAGCAAGTAGAAAAGTCGAACAACATTGGAATCGACTTTATACTCTTTTGTGTTTCGGGGCGGGCGTAAACAATGAACAATATCTACCTGATGCAAGAAGATCGAGGAGACAAAGCTTACATTTTTTAAAGGGTCTGAAATGTAGGAAGATAGATATGTTAAGAAGCATTCGGAGTTCGGAGAAATTCAAAAATTCCAATGTAACAAAAATTTGTTTTAAAGGATTTTGCCATATGAAAAATGGTCTCGGTGCCTACTCTATTCCATTAGGAATTTAGGAGTTAGAACCTTAAAATACTATGTATAAAACTGGCCATATCTCGGGCCATGTTTAGTGTTAAGGATTCCATAGTTACCCATCCGTCAAAATACGCTGCTTTGAACGGTGGCTATCAGTGGCTATCTCGTTACATAACAACAAGCAAAAGGAGTACCAAGTAAGCAAAAGTTGTAGCACATTAACTATGAAGGCAAGACTTTTTGCGAAAACTGAAAAAAAGAGGTCAGAGAAAAAAGAGAATTTATGCCGCTTCGTAATCGTCAGCCGCTGGTCCGTGTGAGTGGCAGGCGTAACCACACTTGTACATAGAAAAATATACTTCCAATATGTTGCGAAGCAAAATGTCGGGGATATATCAAATAGAAAAAAATAACTATTTATTTTATTTTTAACAAATAAACAAATTGTTAGCTGCTCGACAGATGATCCCGTTTGGTTTCTACGTCACACTTCTCCACCAAGATACACCCGCCACCTAACATTTTATTTATTTACAATAGCATGCGCCACCGCTGGCCCACCCACGTAGCTACTATTGAGGGCCTACCGCGAAAACCGAAATTCGCAAATCGGGGGAATCTTTTTCTTTTACTCCAATGAAGTCGTAGGCGTAATTAGAGAGACAAAGAAAGATGCCTGCAATTTGCGTATTTCGGTTTTCGCAATAATTCGTAATAATTGGTTGGTGCTCTGAGTAATGGCCCGATTCGAACTTTAATATATGTCAGTTAACAGATCTAGAAACGATATGGATTAGATAAGTCAGTGTCAAATCTAACGTTTCTTCAAACAAAAACGTTACTTCTGACACTGTCACATCTAATCCATATCGTTTCTTGATATATTAATTGACGTATCTTAAAGTTCGAATCGGGCAGTAAAAATCTAAAGCATTGTTTTGAAGATTTTGAGAAAGATGCACGTAATCTCAGAGAGTTAGATATGGAATATGGATTATGTTATACGGGTGACGTAATTTTGTGGATTTTTTTATAGAAGTGACAGAAGATTTAGATTGCGGCTCCACCTCCACCATAGGTCATAAAGCTAAAGGTCCATGACATACCTAGCTAATATTTAATGTATAGGGGCGTAGTGTCTTATGGTTGATAACCCTCAGTCGAGTATGTAATTATGCAGTGTACGCACTGTGGATCCGTTGTTTAATATTTAACGTTCTAAAATTTACCCCGTAGCAGGGGTGCGAAACTCCTGAGATCGGTCAAACTCGGCTCCGCTCGGCTCAGCATTGCTCCGAGCAATTATTAGGGTTGGCACCACTTGACTACCTTCTGCGTGCACGACCACAGATAAGATAATCACTTGAATTTTGACAACCCTAAATAGCCGAAAGGGATAGTGTCATATATTAGAAAGGGATAGCATGATTCGACCCTGAACCGCTGTCAAACTTCGGTTTTGTAGGAAGCTTCCTTTCTGTACGGTAGTACTATTATTTATTATGTGCCCGTAGTACATCATATTATGTAATAACTATAATTTTTAAGAAAAAAAAAACCGACTTCCATGGGGCCCGGTGAAGGATTATGGTAGATGGTGCACTATGTAGAAAAGGAGGTAAAAACAGTACTTTCTAGTAGCATTTCGTTTCGGTAAGGGTCGTAGTTCTAGCCTAACCTAACCCACTTCTCTGTTTGCAGTTCGGTTCTGTGAGGATCGCAGTTCGAGCCTAATCAAACCCACTTTTCTAGTAGCATTTCGTTTCTGTAAGGCTCGCAGTTCTAACCAAACCTAACCCACTTTTGTTCGGTTCTGTGAGGATCGCAGTTCAAACCTAACCTAACCCACTTAACGGCGCATGCGGTGCGGTGTACGGGGGTTTGAGCGGGAGGGGTTTGGCATCATCATACTTTATACCTACATTTTATGGTAGGTAATCATAGCGGTTTATTTAGTTTAGGTATCATAGGGGTTTTCCGGGTCAAGGTCCGGGTCTCTGAGTCCGAGTCCGGGTCCGAGTCCCGGTCCGAGTCCGGGTCCGGGTCCGAGTCTGGGTCCGGGTCCGAGTCCGGGTCCGAGTCCGGGTCCGGATCCGAGTCCGGGTCCGAGTCCGAGTCCGAGTCCAGGTCTGGGTCCGAACCGGATCCGGGTACGAGTCCAAGTCAAAATCGAAATTCGAAATCACCAAACGTGTACTATGCGTCGTTGAAGAGTTCTGTTCTGATCATCATCAGCAGTTCCACTTCATCAAATGCGACAGTTTTTAATGTAAATGCTTGATTTTATGATGAAAACACAGAAAATTCTATACGTATGTCTTTAAGATTTGAGGAGTTCCCTCGATTCCTTATGGATCACATCATCAGAACTCGAGCTTGACAGAAATGTGGCTTAAAAACTAAACTTGCTTAACAAACATAACTAAGAGGACAAATCGCCAAACGTGAACTATGCGTCGTTGAAGAGTTCCATTCAGATCATCATCAGCAGTTCCACTTCATCAAATGCGACAGTTTTTAATGAAAATGCTTGATTTTCTGATGAAAATATAAAAATCTCTATACGCATGCCTTTAAAATTTGAGGAGTTCCCTCGATTTCTCGCGGATCCTATCATGAGCACTCAAGCTTGACAAAAATGTGGCTTAAAAACTTAACTTGCTTAAGAAACATAACGAAGAGGACAAATCGCCAAAGGTGAACTATGCGTCGTTGAAGAGTTCCGTTCTGATCATCATCAGCAGTTCCACTTCATCAAATGTCACGTTTTTGAATGTATATGCTTGATTTGTCGATAAAAACACAAAAATCACAAAAATCACTGTAACGTTGTACGTACATGTTTTAATTATAAGCTTAGATTTTACTATTTTTACATATAAAATTAATCAAATTTAAATAAAAATAACTTATTTATAATAGATTTTAATTTATTAACGCATGAATTATAATTTTACTTATATTTTAATCAATTATTATTTATGGAAATGAACTAATTATTTATTTATACAATTTTATTAATCAATTTTATATTTACAGTAATCGTCTTATTCTACTTTACTATTGTAAAGTAAGACAAAAATATCATAATTAATATATTCAATACATAGATAGTTTTTACATTGCATGACATTTTATTCTTACGGACTGTACTCGCGACCGGTCCATTGGTTGACGTCATGGAAGGATCGAGAAGCGGCTGCGCGCGCGCTTGTCCCCTCCCGTTGACCTCTGGCCATCCAGTCCGCGCCACCTCGCCGTCGTATACGGTTGTGCCGTTGCGCACACGGGGGAACCCGTGTCGTCTAGCGCGCGGTACAAATATTTAATTATGGTGAGCGCGGACACCTTTCCTTATAAAACCCTATTTGCGACGTTTTCGCGCTATAAGTGTTATTCCCGCACCCACGTATTGGTAAGTGCAAAGTGTTGAACGTTATATTATTAGGATAAGTAGTTTAAGTTTGTGTTAAAGTAGCTCCTTTGTTATTCGCTCTTTAATTAGCGTAATACATTTTTAAATCATACATTTCACTTGTTGCTAAATGCCATGTAGAATGATACTGCAATTTCCTTTGTTCTCGTAGTGCCGGGTACGAGTAAGTATGTGTGCGTACCCTCCTACTGATTTAAATTCACTTCTTTGTTCTTCTTTCCTTCTTTACTCTGTGCTTTTCCTTCGCTTTTGTATAGTTCGTTTTTTTTAGCATTAGAAAGAACTTGCAAGAAGGTAAGCGATCTTGACATGTCTTTTAATTGAAAAACACTTTTTAAAAATCAATAACTATTACTTATGAAAGCAGTAGAATATAAATGATCGTATTAGATTCATAATTGTTACATATTTGCCGTAACTTATTTTAATAATGTGTTTTCTAATTAAAAGACACATCAAGATTGTTTACCTAATTTCTAATGCTAAAAGAAACGAAGTATAACTCCGCTCTGCTTGTGAACACAAACACGCTTTCTGCTTGGTGCACCGGCTTTCCCATGGTCATCATCATCATATCACAGGGTGTTCACGAATGCAGAGCGAGCAGGAACACCTTACTAAGACGTTCTGGAAATCCACAGGGTGCGTCGTCATCTTTTGCGTCGTCATCTTTTGCGTCGTAATATTTCAAAAATCGCCGTCGGCCGACGTAGCAACAACGCACCATCACCACCACCTCGACGGCAGGGTTGGAGCCATAGCCGTTCGCCCGCCGTCGCCCCTGCTCCTCTTCAGTGCTGGCGAGAGTCACCCACCTGCTGCGGACCCTCGATCTGGCCAAGGCAGTACCGGTTCCCGGTTGCAAATCTAGACGGGCCTTGACCACCCACGACCCTATTTTGAATTCGTAGTTTTTTTAAATAAATAATTATTCTGTTAACGAGTTGGTAGTACTTCATTTACTTACCCTACCAACTAGGACGTACTCTCCTCATAACGTTATATTGGCGCCCTTAAACGTGGTCTGGTCTAGATTTGCCCCGCAGAATTTATGTGTGTTTGTTGTTTTTTTATTTTTGTGAAACGTTGTTTTTTTTTGGTTGCATGTAACTAAGGTGTACCCCGTTAATAATAATAATTTTAATTATTCATTAATCAAATTGTAATTTTAATATTTATAATAATTCATTTTTGTGTGTCATAATTTATGCAGAATTTTATATCATCCTGTACTAGTGCAGTGTAGACTAGTACAGTCAGTCAAATATTTTATGAATATTTTTTTTGTGCAATATTTTATTTTGTAGTTTTGTGGTACACACTAGTTGCGATAATTTTATGCTTTTTCTGTTTTTATTTTTGTGCTTGTCTATTTTATTTTTGATTTTTGCTTGATTTTTTTTTGCCAACCAAAACGTTAAGTAGTTTATTATTGTAACAGGCGGAGTAGTGTAAGTTAGTTTCAAGCGTTCAACACTTTCCACGGTCGCCATTTTGCACGTTATTTTTATTAGATTAATTATTATTATTTTGGAATTTTAGAAATGCATATATGGAGTTTCCTGTCGAATTTTTGTCTCGTCAAAAGATCGGAAACTCTGGGTCTTACTGTCTAGGACTTGCGGAAACAAGGTTCTACATTTTAGGATTTTTGTTTCTTTCCGAGGACATTTAGAGAGTATTCTTTTTGTTTATGTCGTCTAAATTGTTACATTAATTGCCCGGTTCGCGCTTAACATCTATAATTTAGTGCACATTATTTGTATTTGGTTTCCAGTTGAACGATAGCTGGTAACCTGCAAATGTTTGGTCGCATTAGCATCTGCAGTTATAAAACTAGATGCTAATGTTTTTTTATGATTGCGTGATGTATAAGAGATAGTATGAAATAGTAAATACAAATACGCAAACGTATATTGCACGGATTTTATTCTAAGGAAAAAATCCTTTTCCGGCGCGAGGGGGTAATGTAACGTTGTACGTACATGTTTTAATTATAAGCTTAGATTTTACTATTTTTACATATAAAATTAATCAAATTTAAATAAAAATAACTTATTTATAATAGATTTTAATTTATTAACGCATGAATTATAATTTTACTTATATTTTAATCAATTATTATTTATGGAAATGAACTAATTATTTATTTATACAATTTTATTAATCAATTTTATATTTACAGTAATCGTCTTATTCTACTTTACTATTGTAAAGTAAGACAAAAATATCATAATTAATATATTCAATACATAGATAGTTTTTACATTGCATGACATTTTATTCTTACGGACTGTACTCGCGACCGGTCCATTGGTTGACGTCATGGAAGGATCGAGAAGCGGCTGCGCGCGCGCTTGTCCCCTCCCGTTGACCTCTGGCCATCCAGTCCGCGCCACCTCGCCGTCGTATACGGTTGTGCCGTTGCGCACACGGGGGAACCCGTGTCGTCTAGCGCGCGGTACAAATATTTAATTATGGTGAGCGCGGACACCTTTCCTTATAAAACCCTATTTGCGACGTTTTCGCGCTATAAGTGTTATTCCCGCACCCACGTATTGGTAAGTGCAAAGTGTTGAACGTTATACTATTAGGATAAGTAGTTTAAGTTTGTGTTAAAGTAGCTCCTTTGTTATTCGCTCTTTAATTAGCGTAATACATTTTTAAATCATACATTTCACTTGTTGCTAAATGCCATGTAGAATGATACTGCAATTTCCTTTGTTCTCGTAGTGCCGGGTACGAGTAAGTATGTGTGCGTACCCTCCTACTGATTTAAATTCACTTCTTTGTTCTTCTTTCCTTCTTTACTCTGTGCTTTTCCTTCGCTTTTGTAACTCCGCTCTGCTTGTGAACACAAACACGCTTTCTGCTTGGTGCACCGGCTTTCCCATGGTCATCATCATCATATCACAGGGTGTTCACGAATGCAGAGCGAGCAGGAACACCTTACTAAGACGTTCTGGAAATCCACAGGGTGCGTCGTCATCTTTTGCGTCGTCATCTTTTGCGTCGTAATATTTCAAAAATCGCCGTCGGCCGACGTAGCAACAACGCACCATCACCACCACCTCGACGGCAGGGTTGGAGCTAGGGTTGCCAGATGGTCGGGATTTGGCGGAATTCTCCCGATTTTTAGCATGTGTTCCCGATTCCCGACAAAGTGTAAACTGTCCCGAAAAACAGCCTCACGTTATAAAACAATAATTTCAAGTTCCGAACTGGCGTCGAGCGAGCGAGTTGACGTAGTGCCAATAATGTAAAATATCGTTGTTTTTCGTACAATTACTTTAATTTGAATGTATTTTTTTTCCCCCGACTTAAGTCCCAAAATCCCGAAAAATTTACGTTGTTTCCCGATAATAGCGCCTTTCGATCTGGCAACCCTAGTTGGAGCCATAGCCGTTCGCCCGCCGTCGCCCCTGCTCCTCTTCAGTGCTGGCGAGAGTCACCCACCTGCTGCGGACCCTCGATCTGGCCAGGGCAGTACCGGTTCCCGGTTGCAAATCTAGACGGGCCTTGACCACCCACGACCCTATTTTAAATTCGTAGTTTTTTTAAATAAATAATTATTTTGTTAACGAGTTGGTAGTACTTCATTTACTTACCCTACCAACTAGGACGTACTTTCCTCTTAACGTTACAGTATGCCTTTAAGATTTGAGGAGTTCCCTCGATTCCTCATGGATCCCATCATCAGAACTGGATTTTGACAAAAACGGGACCAATCTGTATGCATATACATACAATCAAAAAAAGAATTTTCAAAATCGGTCCAATAATGACGGAGATATGGAGTAACAAACATAAAAAAAAAAATAAAAAAATAAAAAATAAAAAAAAAAACATACAACCGAATTGATAACCTCCTCCTTTGGGATTTGGAAGTCGGTTAAAAATAAAAGTTGACCATTACAGATTTGTAATCTTCTTGCATTGTTGGGTGGCTTGGTTGTACGGACATAATGAATCATATATAAATCGAGTGCTTCCTTTCAATAAACATTAACATTTCGCTTAGTCCAGAGAAGTGTATCTTGTTTAACTTACCCTTAGTAGTTAAATTCATCCGGACCTCTTCAGCGCTTGCAACCAATCAGCGCCGATTTATGCAGGCTTATTAATAATGGTCGGTATGCCGGCTAATTATCCTGCGAATTTCCGAAGTACTCAATCAAGTGTCATGAATTAGGCTATACCTATACATATGCATATCTACTTCTAACGTGTATGAGAGCTACTCGGCGCTGTTGAGCGACCGCTTCGTTACAATCAGTACCAGGAGAGCATACTTCACAGGGTGACTACACCACAGTTGCAATTTAGCTTGTGTGAAACAGAACTTTGATGTCAGAGATGTAAGTGTAAGCATGATTGCTATTGCACAACGTATTTGTGTGCGAGATAAATACTCCTATCAGTTTAACGTACATTTGAAACTGAAGTGTTTGTGGGTACTTATAAGCTTATAAACAGTTTGTGGGTAAGTAGTATGTGTCTGGTTTTAGGGAGGTACTCTGATACTCAGAACGAGAAAAGTGAATAGAAAACTTGTACGATTCTGGCATTTCACTTTCAGGCATATTTACTCATATTTATTTATTATTCTGTGTGTGTGTGTGTTTATTGTGTTGGTAATTAGGTACCCCGAAGATAATTTATCCGAAACTTTACATTATGTGATATTTTCAAGTTTATTTAATCAAATAATCAGTGTAGATATATATAGAAGCTAGGAATTTGTTCTTACATTTGTTGCGATGATCTCTTGTAGACAATCTGTAAAAAAGAAAAAAATATGTTAAATAGGTATATTATTAAACTTCATATCATTATTTGATTAGGTATTAAGCGAAATCAGAGTTCCTGTAAAATGTCTTTAAAAGGATATTGATCAGACTAACTTACAGGCAGACCTAGAGTAGATTTACCTTCGCACAATCATCATCAACACATAGCTACCCCAAGTGGCAAGTATAGGTAGCTGATTAAAGGATGAGTCAAGCTAGACCGGACCGAGCCCGGGCCGAGGCATCCGACAAGTCATTTTCTATGACGACTATTAGGTGATCACGTGGTGCTTAGTGCTTACCATAGAAAACAAAACACCGGAAGTTCTGGCCCGGCCTCGGCCCGGTCTAACGTAAGGCACCTTAACCCCTCGTGCGGCAAGAAGCCCCGAAATGGACATTTAAACTTATTATTCAACAAATCGGTTTCTTTACCAAATCGGTTTAGAAATATCGGTATCTGACGTTGCATAGGTACTAACATACAAAAATAAAACGCGTGGATTGATACCTAACCTTCTCCATTTTTAAGCCCGTAAAGACTGATTATTATGGTGGACTTTTATCATTATCAAATAATAACTATACTAGAATACAAACGTAGTTCTTTATCATATTAAGTCACAATATAAAATGTTATTTTATGCGAGTGTATCGGGGCTTGAAATAAGTACATATTACAAAAGCAACTAAGTAAGTAAGTAGACAAGGATGACACTTTTAACAATGGGACAAAGGATTCTATAAAATACTAAATAGAATTTTTTACTCCAATGCCGATGTTTTAAAGTAGATAGATATATATAGCTTACACAATGAAGTTCCCACACTTCAATATAGGTATGACACACTCTGATGGGCTTGTAAAAAAGGTTTATTTTATGTCAGATATTAGAGGAAAGGGGACCACTGCTTCTCCATAAAAACGTTTCCTATTTTCCTCTCTGGATATTAAAATTTAAGAAAATATGTTTACATATGAATAGTGAGCAGGGGCCGCAGGACTCATCTCTGACTTGCCTACCGCCCTGTCATGGTTGTAGTCGTAGGGTAGCAGTGAAATAATATTATGCATAAAGGGGCCCACTGATTAACAGTCCGCCGGACGGTATCGGCCTGTCATTTTTCGGAATTGTCAAAATTTTGTTCTGACAGGCCGATACCGTCCGGCGGACTGTTAATCAAGGTGCCCCTTAAGCCACTCGCGCAATGTTGTCTTCTGTCGACCTAATGAGCTACTTAGGCGGCATGAAAATTGAAAAAGTATTCTAGGCAACTTTTTAATCTGGCAAACTCATATGTGAATCCTTATCTGCAAAACAAAAATCTGTGAAATGAAATTCGACAGGGAAAAGGTACAAACGAGAATTGACCCGCTGATTTTGGTCCGCTGGTTCCAATCAGTGATAAGCAATAAAAGAATCCAGTATTCGATTACCAAACAGGCACGCACAAGCCGCGGGATGGTTACACCGATTGACAAGCTTCGGGATACTCACACTGCTATCGGATTTAATACTATCACCAAGATTTGCATGTCACAGGACACACCGGGATACGGACCCGAGGCAAATATCGTTATGCATGTGAGGACTGCATTGTGCACTGGAGTGATACCTGGATAAATTAATTTGCTTGCACGTGGCCCACGGCCGATTATTAATACGTGTCTGACTGAAATTCAGATAAACAAATCAATCAAAAGCAATGTAGGTATGTATACTAGCCAAATCAAGCCTTTGTTTTATTTAAGTAGAGACAACTATTAGTTTGTAATAGAGAGTAACGCCACATTTTAATATTTATACTGGTAGAGAATGCCTTAAAGCGTTAAGCCTGCCATTTGTAGGTACTCTTTTATTAATTTATTATATTAAATTTTGCAACAAAGTTAGCAATAAAATAAGTAATGAAATAATTTATTTTACTTTCTATGGCCAAGTATTATGGAGATCATCGCTCCGTAGGTGTTACCTTTAAAAGAGACAACTTTATTGTCACAATTTAAATTTTATATGCTTATAAACTAAAAATAGTAAAAAAAATTGGGCCATGAAGTTAAATTTTATGTAACATTTTTTTATTTCGCCACCGGGCATTTAGCTATGTATCAATAAAATTTCCGACATGTTTTATGCTTATTTTTATCAAAGAGCCTTTTGTCGGATTAACAAAAGAGTGTCCCTTTGTGCTAATTAAACTACATCAGGTACACTGTACTATTTTGTACTGTTTGAATATCTATATAATTATACAGATACCAAAATTCGATACAATATAAAAATTTGCCACGCTGTTATATTCTATGCATCGAATAAATAAATTATTTACATTTTACAATCATGATTTTCATTAACATTGATTTGAATGATGGTATGTTATGTTATGAGACAATATTAATAAGTAAGTACATAAATAAATAATCCCATGTACTAATATTTGTCTGTCTGGAACATCATCTCCTCTCAACTAAAAACAGTTATTTATTAGGCTCTTCTCAAAATAGCTAATTCGATTTGTTTGGTGAAATAATAAATTAAAAACATAAATAATTATAATAATATACTGGTTATGTACCTATATATGTATATGTTAAAGTACGGCTTCGTTGCTTCAAATATGGTCCCTTACAATAATACAACAGAACGCAATGAACTTGGCACGCATGTAAGCTTTTAGTGAAAAAATACAAATAAAAATTGGAAATAAGTTGTAATTTACGACTTTCTTATTCGTCGTAAAGTGGTTTTACCGTCCTTCTCCATTTGAGCTTTAGATTCTTATTTTACTATCTACAAGAATCGTAAGAACTAGGTACCTACAACTAACAGTAGTCATGATGAAATCGGTCAGTAGCAGTACATTATGTGGATTTTTCATTTTATTTTGTAATAATTTGTAAGCAGTTAATTTCTATAGTGATCTGTAGATAATTTTCTTTACAATTAAATACACTCGTATTTAATACAAAAGGGTGAATTAGAGTTTTCGCGTTTTATATTACATCTCTTATGAGTCTTATGACACATTTTGAACAGTGTCTTTTGAAGGAAATTATAAGGTATTTCGTTTTTTCTAAAAGTTTGATAAGCGAATTAATACATTATTAAATTATTTTTCGTTCTGTATAAAACTTTTTTTATTTCACTTCACTTTGAGGTAGTTTCAGGGAATTTCTACTTTTGTATATTTGCCATCTTTACAGAGGTTTGCCTTCCATAGAAAAAAAAACCTCTGTCATAAGTAGGTTAGATTGGAGAGACTTCCTAACTACCCAAGAAAAATTCCAGTTTATTGTAATAGCTTATTCGTTAGATAAAGTTCTCAAAAGCATAAAAAAAGTTATGAAACTGGAACTTCATTTGTGGCATTGTAGAAAACAGCCAACAAATATTATCAAATTGTACTGTTCAAAAAGTTACAAAGTACATTACAATAAAAATGAGAAAACTCGAACAATCTCATATTTATCGATATATTTTATTTTATAGTAGGAGCCTATATTAACTAAATTACAAAAAAAATAACTGCTACATAATTAGCAAAAAAAAATATACCATATAATTCACAGCTCCTTTTTTACTGGACCAGTCCTTATATTATTAAAGCTTTCAACTTTTAGCGTTTCTCAAATTGTTTTAAATTTTAAGACAATAGTGGCTATTTGTTAAGGGATGTCATACGGAGCGGCTACCACGTGTGCTCATACATTAAGTAGGTATTTACTTTAATGGAGCGATATAGGTACTGTAAAATTAGGTAATTTATGACTTCATTAATCTTACATTGTACCTACCCCTATTGGGCTATTACATTGTAACTACCTATATGTTTCTTCAACCATAAATGTTACTTTTTATAAGTGAGATCATATCCAAAGTAAATCTAGATGAAATCCATAACCTTTTTACACTTAGAATAAGCCTCCAGTTTTTAGTGTAAGTACACTCGCACATTTATTTAAACTGCCAATGCCATTGGAACGTTCATACAAAACCATACAAACAAGTGTCGCTGGGTCGCTGCGGCCAACCGCAAAGCTATAGTTCGAATTTAGGTATCCTTTAATGTTATTGACGGTTGATACCAAAATCGTAAATCCAGCCAGTAACATTCTAATATTAATATCTACTTATCATTATTTCATGCATACCCGTAATGTTATCTTTAATTTAATTAGGTACAGGTACGAAATGTGATGCAGTGGTGAACTAGTATTTAGGAAAATTAGGCCACATTAAACTTAAGACTAGAGTTCATTAAAAGTACCTCAGAGGGCCTAGCCAAGATGGTCTACGACAATGAAACGCTGTCTCTCTATTACTCTTACGCATTAGTGCGAATATAACTGAAGCATATTGTAAATCTGTAGTTAGCTGAGGCCACATTGATAATCGTATAAAATTGTAACACGTAAAAATTTTTGGGTCAAAATTAGAATTTAACGCTCGACATACAATTTTCAATTTGCTAGCTAATCCTGAAATACAAATGGCAACCGAATGCTATATGTAGGTACAGGTACATCAAAAAAATACATATAAAGAGCATAATACATAAAAAGGTATACCTCTTTATGTTACATGATCTCTAAATGGGTCTTTCTAAGAACTTTCAGTGTTGCCTATGTATTTAGAAGCGTTAGCATTATATTTTTGCAGCCGACTGTACAATTCAATCAGACTCTGTGCAAGTCTAGGTTGTATTTAGATCGGGATTGTACAAGCATGATGGGGTTAGGCGTATAATTGGGCAGTTAGCTTGTAGCGGGTTACAGGTAACTCGGACATAGCCTTCAGCGGTGCGACAGAGCTCGTCAACCGATGGACATACGCCAGTATTAGCATACCTAACAAAGACATACAATGGACACCACATATTCGCTTTGTGTTAAGATATAGCTATTTGCCTAACGGGTTAATCTCATTATTTGTTTCGATAATTGCCGTGAAACTGGCGATCAGTGGATTAACTAGGTATATATTTAAGAGTCCATTATCTCGATTAATAGTGTAATACAAATTAGGGGTTTTAATCACTTACAGTGTGATTATCTGATTATAATTAAAACTTAGAGCAGGGATCGGGAATATAAAAAAATATTTAGTTTTATTTATGTTATAGGTACCATAACATGTTTTTTACAAGCTTTTACAAGCAGTACCTAGTGTTGAATAAAGTATAAAAATCAGCGGGATTAACTCTTTTAAATATTTCGTTCTAAAACTGTCAACGACATTACTCATTCTGCCAATTAAACTATTTTAGAGAAATAAAATATTAAATAACAATTGGCTCAGTAAAAAGGGTGTCGCCGTCCCGTCAGTTAGGTACCTACACGGCTCAATTACAAAGAATTACATTTGAGCCGCGGTTGGAATGACGTAGCGGTCGGGTTATAACGTTGTTAATTAAAACCGCGGCCGAACTCGACATCCCCAACAATAACAGTTTTACGTTTCTCAAATCGTTATTACTGTCACGTACCAACAATGTACGGGGTGTTTTTTCGACCCTTTGATTTACGTGTAGTTCATACTTAATAACTTTAACTATTGGACCAAATCTGAAATCAGATAAAAATTGGCTCCTAGGTATACACAACACCAAACAATTAATTTGATATGCCCAAATGTAGATATGAGATCTGTTTTTTTTTTATTTAGCTACCTAAATATTCACCTCGGAGAGTATTACAGTAGCTATTTTAAGGGTTATAAAAACAGCTTTCATTAAACTTTTTCTGGCAAAAAATATCTTCTCTTGATCTCTAGTTCTCTTTTGCAGCGCAATTCGGGCAACCAATGTCACTTTTACGTTAGATAGAGTAAGATATATATTAGATGTGAATTGGATCTCTGAGTCATATCCTGTGGAAATCGTTCAAGAGTATCTCCAGAATCGCGCAAATGTCAAATTTGACAGGTTAGAACTTAAACATATCGTTATCGTATCTTGGTGATGTCTAATAGATGTATATTTCAAAATCCGAATCGGACCCAATTAAATTCCTTGACTGTGCTGATTTTACTGCAATGTTCCGGATGGAACTGTAATTAACATATTACACGCCGCCCCGAATGTAATTATATACCTCACTTTGACTAAACTTGACCGAATCTTAGTTTAATTGGCAACGAGGATATTGTGTTTGAGTTTAATCCTAGTTATTCACGGCTAAAGTTATTTTAAATGTCGCTTATCCTATTATACCTTAATTTGCTGTGGTGGTCACCATTTAAACATTTTTTACATAAAGAAAGGAACAATGTGTAACAAATATCATGCCTGTCACAACACTAAAATGGAAATTACTACGTAACTCGTAGTCCGCGTATGACGCGTGATAGTCGTGATATGTAATTTACTACCTTTTTACAACGTTATATACATTTAATGTATTATGCGATCGACAACACAAACGCAATTCTTCCTATTCGCGATTCTACACAATATTTTTTTGACGCAACCGCAGTTTACTACATTCGTGATTCCATACAGGCGTTATTTTAACGCAATCGGGATTCTTCCTATTCGTGATTCTACACAATATTTTTTCGACGCAACCGCAGTATGGTGGGCGTATTCAAAGAATTAAAAAACGTTACAAATTAACGCAATGGAGATTAACGGGCTGTTAACATTCGATACAGATTAATGACATGATTTCCTTAAATTAAAAAGAATAATTTAAAAATACCATATTGTAATACCTTTTTTATTCGTACACAACCTTCTCATTTTTAAAATTCGATTAAAAATGTGGATTTTATCAAAAATAACAAAAAAAACGGGGTTGCACTTCTGGAGTTCCAGCAGAAGTGAAAACGTGTCCGTCTTACGTCTTACGAATCTTACGGTCAGGTGACCTGTCGCAAGTTTAACATTTTTTCCCATCACAAAACGTGCACAGCGCCGCTAAAGAAGTTTTCACTTCAAAAAAATACTATTTAATAAAATTGGATCATTACATTAATTTCGACGTTTGGGTGAAACAACGATATAAACATGCATACATTTTACATATATGTGGGCATGTTTATATAAATGTAACATGTATGTATTGTATAGGATACCTATATGGCTAAAAAGACAACCCTTCCCGTAGTTGAGTAAAAAGTTACAGACCGATGAGTTACAGTGGTTGTAGGTGCTACATGATTTGTAACAATGGGTGCAATTGTTGGAACGCATCGCGTTTGAAACAATGGTACAATCATGAATCCGCGTCACTACAACATGCGGTATAGGATCATAATAGTTTTAGCTTATATAAAAGCCGCGTCCAGTTAATAAGACTATTGTTGTTCGAACGCGTCTGATTGACCCAAAAGTCACAAAACTCCCAAAATAATGTTTTTCTCTAGCTATTACAGTCACCATCAGATATATCGGAGCGGCCAAGGTGTTCACAATATCTGAACACGCGCTCTAACGCCTTGACAATAGAGGCGTGTTCAGATATATGTGAGATCCCTAGCCGCTCCGATATATCTGATGGCGACTGTACAAATTTTCCTTTTCAACTTTTTCATTCGCTAAGAACTAGTTATCGCTTATCGCTGATTTGTGAGTCGCTACGGCGTAGCAAACAATTAAATGGGTGTAGCCAAGTCGTGTAAAGTTGTCTTGACGGCTGTGAGCTGTGAGGCGTATTGCAAATTAAAATATTTTCATATTGATTCAATTCAATAAATTCAATTCAGATCGTACATGTAAACGTAGGTACATGTCAAAAACATTGACATTGATTTGTTTTTAATTTAAGTACCTACACTTACATCAAGCTAGTAATAAGAAAGAGATCATTTCATTATAATTATTACCTATGTTAGGAATGTTCAGACACAAAAAAAAACATTATATGTACTTAGGTATATGGTTTTTAGGGTTCCGTACCTCAAAAGGAAAAAACAGAACCCTTATAGGATCACTCGTGCGTCTGTTTGTCTGTCCGTCTGTCACAGGCTATTTTCTCGGAAACTACTGGACTAATTAAGTTGAAATTTAGTACACATATTATATGTAAATTAGTGACCCAAAGATGGACATGTTTTTTAATAATTTTAAAATACATAGGTTCGGAGTTATTTAAGAAAATAGCCAAAAGATGACCAAAGGGAGGGGGGAATGACCGAAACTGCTTCTTTACCTATAGATGACAAGAAAACCTATTACAAATGTGCAGTCAAGCTTGAGTCGGACTTATGTACGGAACCCTAGAAACGCGAATCCGACTCGCACTTGACCGGTTTTTACCACATCATACCACACCCCTACACCACATCTGTGGTGCAAACACACGTTAGGTCGTGTGGTGTAATGTGTAGTGGTGTGGTGTAGGGGTGTGGTATGATGTGATAGTATGACCGCAAGGAAGGGTGTAGTGTGGTGGTGTGGTAGAACGGGCAAATTACGCAACCAATATAATTGTCATATCATTTTGTGCCATCATATTCACATTCGAGAATAAGGTCCCCATGAATTAATTCGCACATAATTTAATTAATTAGATTTTTCTTAATTTGAAGCTGATATTTAAACCATTCTCAGAACACGAGAACACGCGTCTGAGTGTTCTCGAGAACACGCGTAGCTGCAGCAGACTTTAGATACCACAATAACTTGTTAGATTTACGTCTGGAGTTGACGACAGACGGCCGAGTTAAAACTGTCTGAAAATTTATGATTCGTGTAAGACAAAATATAGCGGACTTCCGGCGCGATTCGGAAAATGAATTAGACATTCACTAGATATGAAATAGTAACGATCGCTTATGCTATTATTAACGCCGCTCTATTAATATTATTGCGGCCATAAGGTACCTTTTGCCGTGGAACGTCACATATCGTTACTATTTCATATCTAGTGAATGTCTAATTCATTTCCTGAATCGCGCCGTTCGGGTCTGCGGCGAAGTACAATCGACTTCCAACTATCGCATTGTACTGGAAAAACAGGAAGCAGCAGGCTAATACGAGCTGCAAAAATATCATCATCATGATAAATTTATGTGCTTTTTGATACACTATCTGTGAATTACGCCAACACGTAAGTGCTTAAATACAATCAGATAATAAGCGCGACGAGTTCTTACACATTTTGTTTTCAAGTATAAAGATAGCTCAACACGATGTTCATAAGCGCATTGTAATATGTCTACTTGAAAAATAAATTATGTTTTCATATCTCATGCTCTGAAAGTTGGTCGTTGTTGTTCTAAAAGGTGCGCAGAAAGTGATACGTTTATGCTCTAGTGCAGAAAAGTGGTGTACTCCTCTGCGTCCCCGACCCACGAACAACTGGGTGGAAACAAAATGGGAAAAATAGTGTCTTTATTTCCTCGCCTGAAACAATTGGTACTTAATTGTTTAATTTTACTAATACCACGTTGATCCTTTTTTTATAAAAAAATATGTAAGTGAATTGTTAAAAACAAATTATTCTTGATTCCTTTCGTTGAATTCTATTTACTCGATTTCATTTAAGGCGGGAACCAAAAGGAATACACCAAAAATATTTTTTAAACCTTACACTTGCGTAAATGAGCAAAGGCAGAATCTTATACAGCCACAGTTAATAGTTTGTACGATATTAAATTGATTTTTAAAGTTATTTAGCACTATATTCATGACAATAAAATAAAATACAAGATAAAAATTACTTATATTGTTAATTAAATTGTTATTAAATTTAACATTTAAAATACTTTTATTATGTTATTACGTGGTGCGGCGCACCAAGGTCGCGATGCGGTCCGGTAGTCTGTTGCGGCTTTTAGAACGAAAAAGTATAAAATTAAAAAGTAAGAGGCAATCCCGCTGATTTTCATACTATAATGAACAAATCATTTAAAAATTACTGCAGTTTGTTAAAAATGTGTGTTTTCGTAAATATTGCAATCTAAATGATTTTCGCTAGGGGTTATTACTTATTCTTCACACATATAAAGTCTCCGATTGCAAGTAAGTCTTAAGGAAAATAAATTATGGCCGTAGATCTATTAGGTACTTCCATTACTGATTTTGTGAAATTGCCTTGTCTTGTTTGGTTTCCTCGCATTCGATATGAAAAGTAGAGTGTTTAACTCGGGTGAAAGACACCATTTCTGTCTCGGACTATTGGCGCTCTCACTGCGTTCGAGCGCCAAACTACCTCGACAGAAATGGGTGCCTTTCAACCCTTGGTTAACAATCTACTATTTCAATCAAATCTAGCTCAATTTAAACCTAATACGTCAAAATGTCATACTAAATTGACTCGGTTTCAGATAAAAATGCGTTTCCACACAGACCGGTCATGGTTCTAACTGTGTTTATTCGACACAGACAAGACATCCACCAGACTGAGCATAGTCGCGCTACCCCCACTGCCACGCAAACGGTAATTCTACTCCATGTTCGAATCGAAAGATTCTAAAGTGTCTTTGTGTGACGTCCGTCTTTGAACGGAACAATCACGGCACGGAACTTCGCTCACCTCGTTCCGTACACCCCCGCATTTTTGGCATCATCGGTTGTATGAAATAATTGCTTTAAACTCGGTTTAGAGGATTTCTAGTCTATGTTATTCGACTATTGGATACCAAACCGCATGTTACAGGTAAGTGCCGTCTCCATACCGGGACCGGCGCGATTCAAAGCAGTTACAAAGCGTTTAACTCCGGTGCACCAGTAAAACTGACCTCTAGTTCTACAAAATCTTACGGAACTGCAGGCGACTTATACTGGTGGCAATAGAAGTGACCACTCTGGATCTATCAATCTATTACCAAGCAAGGGCGATTCAAAGGTAAAGATAAACTAGATCACGGCGAACGCCCTTGTTACATATAGTCACAGACGGGTCTAGTGGTCAGGATACAATAGTATGTTTGAGAACCTAACTCGCCTGCACTCGTGCAGGTGACGTATCGCACGACCTGAGGTGATTATTGGGAGCCTCCGATTGCACTTGAAAGTGTTCTTGTGTAATCGTAGAGCAGAAACAATAGTCTCTAGCATTACAGCCTCACTAGTGCTTGGGTTCCGACATCTTGAGAAACTGTTTGTGACTCTGCAAGAGAGGGGTGTTGCATATATGGACAATCTCATTTGTAGTGTCACCACCTATTTATAAACTGGTATAACATTTGCTATGATTTACCTACGTTATGCCGCAACATCGTTTGATTATATCACTATCCTTGATCTTCCGTGGCCGGAACAATAGTGCGGTCGTTTGGGCGTGCGCGGAGCTAAAAAATATAGACCATTTTAAAAATGTAACGAGTTTTAAGGGGCGAGTTAGAAGACCCGCCAAGTAAAAAAGATGAAGAAAATAATTATAGTGACTTGTCCTCCGTGTAGACTGTGTATATGTGTACCTACAGCGAGCTGCAAAATTGTGATTTTTATGAATGGAATTCATTCATATATATGTACCCATAGTCCCATAGCCAACTCGCCCCTGAACGGTTTATACCGTCTACCGGCTACATATGACGATCAACTGAAGCATTTCTAGGTAGGTAGCTAGAACTTTCTATCTCACCCACACAACGGACGACAGGTCTCCCCCAAAAGCACTCACGTAAGTTGAGTGGCTTCTGCTGATCGGTTCGTCACAAGCTGTCCTGCTTTGACTGATTGTACCTACTGATGAAAACCAGTACGGGATGGGGTTGTCACATCCATAATTCCATAGGTATTTTTGTTATTAGGTTTTCGATTTATGAATTCATCGTTTAGTTCAACGAAAATCCATTTTTGATGGGTTTCTATCTTTCTATTGTGCGGATGGGAGGTCAATAAACTTTTTCTCATTAAGTAACAGCCGTATTCGAACAATGAGATACGACAAATACTAGATATTGAAACGATATTGATTAGATATGTCAGTGTCAAACAAGTGTCAAAATTGACATTTCTTCAAACAAAAACGTCAGATTTTTGACACTGACATATCTATTCCATATCTTTTCAATATCTAGTATTTGACGTATCTCATTGTTCGAATACGGCTGTTAATTATAAAGAATCTAAAGGTTAGAATAGCTTCTTGCGATCTTTATATGTAGAAACCAACTTTCTTCATTGTTGAATCGAACTTATATTTCGTAACATTCCCATGTAAAACCATGGTTTCATTCAAAATATATGTTGTAAAGTAACATAGTTTGGCTGCAAGTCAGTTGGCGCAGAGTCAAGAAATCAGCCGGAGGTCCGCTGGCTTTTCTGTTTAGGGAAAGAATTATACCGACTGAATACCAATGTAAAATAACTGAATCTTATTAAATTACATTATGTCGAATATTTACTTTGATACCATGGCAGTTTCGCATTATTGTCTTAAATATGTATTGGTATATGTACTTATGGTGTGATACGTTTAGTCGATAAAATCTTTAAATCCTTCTATTTAAATTCAATAATATACCCTAACGCGGTGGCGCGTATAAGCTAAATATAGATACTAATTATATGTATATATATGTAGGTAAACAAGTCTCGCGCCCTCTCAACCCTTTAGTTGGCATGTAAGAACCGCTTAAACGCTGCTGGACCCATTGGATGTTGCCAATAGGTAATGCCTTAATAAATACTGCTTAACACAATAATTATCTTAGCAGCCAACATATCTTATGATTCCCTCATTAACAGCATCCGATGGGATCCCCCACCTTAAAGCCCCATTAAATTGCACTTAGCATACCAAACGTAGCGTAGCAAATGTACTGATTAAAGTAAATCTAGTTCATCTAAAAGTAAACATATAATAAATCATTAAAATATATTTCTAAAAATAAACGTTTGAAACAAATATCATAAGCTTAATTTTTGTGGAGATTACGAGGCACGCGTCCAGCGGGTCGCCAGTGATAAAATATACAGAGGCTGAGGCTAGACTGTTGACTGGCGGCGTTATAACAAGCGCTCATCGAGACTCGAGCGGACCAATATACCTAAACTATAGAGCTTTAGCAAATACGTTTAATCAGAGATCACACTTAAGCTGGATCGCTATTGAAGAGTGATAGGTAAGCGATTAAAATTAGAGCTGGCGGCGCAGAGCGACGCTGTAAGTGCACGTTGCGTCCGATGTGACATCAATACTCGTTCCCGTGCCACATTGTGTATTCACAAAGCTTACAGAAAACACTGCCTCGCCACCCATAAACGGAAAAAATGTATAAAGTATACTTTATTGCAAGAAAATACGATTTTATCAATGGAACCTAGGGTTGACAAGCGTGGTGGGACAGAACATTGGCAAAACAGTCACAATATCTGACCTAAGATTTTGCGATATTGTCACGAGCCTTGCGATCAAATTATACTGGGAACTAGCCAGCAGTCGAGATATAAAATGTATACTGAATGATAGGACTGCGTTTGACGCCAAGCTACGGAACTAAAGTCACACCACTTAAGTATTTACAATCCAAGAGTGAGCCAAGTATCGGTGTCCTGTACATCGTACATATAGTTACAATCTCGGGTTACGCATTGGATTGATTATAATAGTAAGAGCACTCATAGATCGGTAATAAAGGTTATTAATATTACCAATTTAAGTTAGCTCTGAGAAAGTACATGTCACTATATGTTTGGTCCTATAGTTAAAAACACATGACACATTTATTAAATCAGCCATTTATTTTAAGGGTAATTGTTGACGATGCTATTGTTGAAGTTTCTAAATTAATTTATGAAACTAACTGATAGGTTATTAAATTTAGGTACTGATTACGTTAATTTAATATGTTACCTTAATTATATGTAGACTAGCATTATTTAATAGAATAGAACTGTACTATTGTGTGCCCTTACAGGGTGTCATGAACTGGCTATATGTAATGTAACACCTCATTATGTAAGTACATGATACTTAATGCAATATTATAGTACTGTGTACCTAGGCATCAAAACTCTCTTGACAATTAAGTACGTCTTATACCTACCGGCTTTCGTTTATTACCGTATGTAGGTTACACTTGAATGAGGTTTCGCGAAATTTAGTGCGTGCTGATAGTTTGACCTACTCCGATTAAATGTGCAGTACGTAGTATTCACGGCGAGACAGATGGCGGTGTTCGTGAACTTGCATGGCACTGATATGAAATTTGCGGTCACCATGATGTAGCTATCTGTTCAAGACATATACGTGCATCATATATATTGCAGATGCATTAAGGAATAGTGTTTATTGGTTGCAAGATAAAGGAATCCAGAGGGCTTACCGCGATCATGGAAATTCGTACCTTAGTTTTGTAAACATATAGGTACTTAATTTGTATTAAAATAATGTCAGTAAATATAATTTTATCTCTAATACAAAAACTACTTTTTAATTGAGTTAAGCTTTCCAGGTATTTGAGAATTTTGGTTATTCTGCGACTTGTACAAATAAAGTTATGTAAGTAGGTATCTCGTTGACTTATCTTTGTTGAAGCATAACTTTCTACGAGATAATTGTGTGTATTTGCGTTAACTTCAGTGACTGTGCCAGATGAATTTTCCGCTTCAAAGTTCCCGCAAACTAGATCGTTTACAGCGTCGGGCGCGAGGTACCAGGAGTGCAGCGGGCGACAGAAGCCCGCGTTACACGTGGAGCACCCACACTTGCGCGCCGCCGCGACAACCCAAACACGAAAGAACGTAACTCCCAACTTCAGCATACTGGTTATAATCACTTTAATTTCCAGAACTCGAGATATATCTACATCTACCCAGGCTTAGTTCCACCGTTTCACAATTACAGACTTGGTGGACTGGAAAACGCATTTAGTTGGAAAAGATGGAACTGATCAATACATGAAGATTAAATAATAGCTGACATACGTTAGTGATACTTTTTGAAAAGTCTTTTGTAAGGTGATACAAAAGCACTGCTGTGAGTCAAATCTAATATTTTATTTATTTATGCTACTGGTCCACGAGCTATTTCCTTCGATCGTGTCTTAGGTTGGTTCGGACAGTTGTGTCATAAATAAAACGCCATATTCGGTTCCGTGCGTGGTGTGGGTAGTGGTGGCCTCCACAAAACTGTAATGGCTCCTCTACACGATGGGCCAGCGCCGGCCACTCCAAGGGACACAGCCATGTGGTAGAATGAGATGGCAATATCACTTGCTCCCTCTAACGCATACATGCGTCCCTTGGAGTGGCCGGCGTTGGCCCATCGTGTAGAGGAGCCCTAACTGACGTTCACAAGGCTTCATGATGGAACTCTCTGAAACGTTTTACAAGTTATTGCCTGAGAGAAACTTGGTCTTGAAAGTCTGTTGGTCTATATTCTCTGGCAGTATGCAAGGGCATTTCCGCTTAACGGGCAGCGAAACTGATCTCAGGTTGTGGAATATTTATTTATTTATTGAAAACACGTTTACATGACATTACAGTGTATAACTAATGCGCCATGAAAGTAGTAACATTTAAATTACAGTATACATACATAAGTACAGTATACCACTCTTATTTCTCATTTATATAAATGATTTCCCATTAGCTATCGAGGAACCCATGATTCTCTTTGCTGATGATAGTACCGTCATATTCACAGGAGAAGACTTAAGGCCCATTTACATGGTGCGAGTTTCTCGCACGTTTTGGGGCGAGAAATCGTATGACATTATCGTATGCAATAATCGTCAGGCGATTATCGAATAAAAATGTTTACACTCATGCGAGAAATAAAAACTCGCCTACGATTATGTCATGCGATACTCGAATGGCGATTATCGCCAGGCGAAATAGTTTACACGGGGAGCTGCGTTCTAGGGAAATATTTGCATACGATTTCTCGACTCGTCTAAACTGGTTCTCGTATGACATTTTTTCACGTACGTGCGAGTATCGCACGAATCGGTGCGAACCGATTTTCGTACGAGTTTTACCTGTCAACTTACGTGATTAGTTACTAATCTTTTCACTATACTGTCAATATTCTTAGTAAATATTTCTTGTTTCTCTCATTATTTTGAATTTTAATATATTTTAAGTTGCATTTACGAGTATTTTAATATTGGCTCTTGGCTGAAGTAACGTGACGTTGCTTTTAAGAAAAAATAATTTGCCGGGAAACGACAACATTACTCTGAGGGGTGAATACATAATTACATAATGTAGTTCATACAAAAGAACTTTTACCTACTCCATAGTAGGTTGTCATAAATTTCAAAGAGTCATAATTCGTCAATGTTTTCTATGGAACAAGCAGATTTGTTTTCCGCGATTTCGGGGTTGGCTCCACACTCCACAGTAAAAGCTGTTCAGTATGACCTACATAATTCACCCCCCAGAGTACCTATGGTCAAACATCACAAAATACACTAGGTATGAAAAGAAAAATATTGTTGTGCGTTTTGGCTATTAATAAAACATTTTAAATGTCCCAAAAACGCATAAAATTGGGACACCAACAAATATGAACTCGAAAATCTCGAAATGCGATTCTCGCATTAAAATTTTGTTTACACAGAGACATCCAATCAGCAAAGGCGAGGCGATTATCGCTCCTTCTAGTACCATATCGTATGTTTAGTTTACATGATACTATATTTTTTCTCGTGCTACGATAATCGAGCGTTCGAGGCGAGAAAATCGCACCATGTAAATGGGCCTTAACAGACTTACGAGACAAAAATAAACAATTGCTTAAAATCGCTTATTGAATGGCTCAACAGTAACAACCTTCGTATTAATTTAGACAAAACCAAAATAATGCATTTCAAACAAAGAGTAGACAGAGTGACGGATTTAAATGTATCATATAACGGACATATAATTGATGAAACTGACATAACAAAATTTTTAGGATTAAGCTTAGATAATCAATTAACATGGAAATATCAAATTGACCATATATGTAAGAAACTTAGTACATTTTCATATGCGCTACGTCATCTGAGGAAAGTAGTTAACCAATCCGCTGTCATAACTTCCTATCATGCTTACGTCACGTCAACTTTAAGATACGGAGTAATTATCTGGGGGAACTCAACAGACAGAGATTTAGTATTTAAAAGCCAAAAAAAATGTATACGATCCGTATGTGGTTTAAACATAACCGATTCATGTAAAGCTTTATTTACTGAATTAAGAATATTAACTCTTCCATCCCTTTATATATACGAAACAGCATTGTATGTGAAAAGTAATATAGGTCAATACACAAAATTTAACAGTGCACGTAAAATTGACAACATAAAAAATAAACTATATAAAACAGCTCTTCTCTCAAAAAGTATATTCGGAATGGAACCCCGAATTTATAATAATTTACCAGAAAGCATACGAAAACTACAGGACCTACACATATTCAAAAAAGAACTTTTCAAATTTCTAGTAAATAAAGCATATTACTCCATAAAAGAATATCTAGATGACTATGACATATGACATAAACATTAATTATAACCATGACTAATGATAGATTTTAATTTTATTTGAATTATATTTTATTGGATTTAAATGTAATGTACTTAATAATAATTTTAACTGTATTAATTTATTTTATAAGTTATGACATTTGCAATATTAATTTAGATTTTCGCTCTCTTTGACATTTGTATGCCAACCGGCAAAACATAGCGCTCAATGTACCTATACAGGGCGTCCCACAGCTATGCCACATGGAGGGAAAGTACCCTGAATATTGTAGATGGAACATTTTACTGAAAGAAGACATTATTTTAATTTTAAAAACAATTTAAACTGCATTCATGATTTTTAAATAATTACATGGTTGAACCGGGAATCGAACCCGCTACACGAGAAAAAAAAACACCCTGTAGCTTTTTCATCCCGATCGAAAGGCTTCATCATAAGGATTATTTTTTGCTAAATAACATAGTGTCAGAAACTAAAGGAAGACCATGAATTTTAACATTTGATGTGAAATTTAGCGAAATAATCAAAAGAGAGCGGCTTTGTATTCAACAGAATGACACTCATTTTGAGCATTTGATAAATTAAATTGGTTAATTTGAATTAAAAATGTTAAAATTCATGGGTTTCTTTTTATTACCGACACTATGTTATTTAGCAAAAAATAATCCTTATGATGAAGCCTTTCGATCGGTATGAAAAAGCTACAGGATGTTTTTTTTTCCGTGTAGCGGGTTCGATTCCCGGTTCAACCATGTAATTATTTAAAAATCTATGAATGCAGTTTAAATTGTTTTTTAAATTAAAATAATGTCTTCTTTCAGCAAAATGTTCTATCTACAATATTCAGGGCACTTACCCTCCATGTGGCATAGCTGTGGGACGCCCTGTATACCTAAGACCATGTATACCTATGTTTCACAAATAAAGCATTCTGATTCTGATTCTGATTCTAAGATTGACTAAGTTATTACAGTTGAACAACGACTATCATCCATCCTCTCGCAATACCTCAAACATTCACTGCACACAGCCGTCCATCGCCACGCAAACATATCGCAGTCAGTAGCTGATGTCAGGAGCGCATTCAACAATGTGAGAGCACGAAGAAGTGGCGAGTTCTTACGCGACACAGTGCGAGCCGCAGGCACTGCCAATAAGTCACGTCGGCGGGGCCTGAGAGCTATCCTGGGAACGCCGGGGACAAACAGACGTACCAGACGGCAGACCAGCTCTGGGCAGTCTGACTCGCCGCGCAGGACCCGCAAAGCCGTAGTCAATAAAGAAAAGTTTCGCCTGACCTCTAACGAGTTATAACCGAGGCGAGGGTCCCTAACAAGTATTTGGTTGGGTACAGAAATGGGTATTTGGGTAATACCCGTACAATTTCTTGTACAAGAATCTTAAAAAAGCTTTTTGAACCTTTTCAAGTAACACGACCGACGATGCCTCCAACTTACTTCTAACCAAGGCGTTATAAACCAGTTTCAGTGTTAATGGCTCTTTAAAGCCGCGCATGTTGCGAATTAGAAAGCCTAGTCTTCGATAGCAGTTCGTAGCAAGTGATGACAGGTGCTCGTGAAACGTGAGGCGCATATCGAAGACAACTCCAAGATCCTTAACCGTGGAGACCCGAGTTATGGGCTCGGGTCCCAGCACGTAATTCGCAATTATAGGAGAACGCGTACGGCTGAAACTACAAACACAGCACTTGGCAGAGTTAAAAAGGAGTTTGTTTTTCACACTCCATCGGTAGACCAAGTTGATATCATTTTGCAATGCAAATATATATGCTGATATAATTTTTTCTACTCAGTTTGGAGTTTGTAAGCATTTAAATATGACTATTGTAATTGTTAAGTAAATAAGAAGCGGCCTTCTGTAGTTATATTTCGTCAGCGCCAACCAACATCATCTTCGTCGCATTATCCCGGCTTGATGCCACGGCTCATAGGACCCTGAGGTCCGCTTGGCAACTAATCTCGAGAATTGGCGTAGGCACTAGTTTTTACAGTCAGTACCAATCAACGTGAGCCGCTAACTCTGATTTTATTAAAACTGAATTGGCCCAATACGCTAATCATTTTCAAGTGTTATTATTTTATGTGTGATTGATTACTCCCATAAATAAAATTATCGTCGCTCTTACAGCATCTTTCAATTACCTACCTTCCGATATTATATAAGTGGGTACCATGTAAATGGTATTTCATAACTCAATCCCTTTAATAACCGTAACAGCCAGCTTACATGACCATCGTGTCTTTTAATTTAATAGACGACTCAACAAGTGGTGCACCAAGGAAAGTCAAAGTTACTTGAATTTTTTTCGCAAAGCTTTACACGTCACGTTGGACGTCGTCGAGTGAGCTTTTTACACTCCATTATTAATGGTAACCAACTGTTTTTGATTTATTCTAAAATATATTTTTATATCCTTAAATATAAACTGAATTTGGGTAAATTATACTAATTCGTCACTATACTTTGAAAAAATCTCGTATCTCGCACTGCTACTCAAAGTTAAAACTCAGTAACTCTGTATGCATACCATGAGACCAACAAGATATGAGTTTTTTTCAAAGTATATAATAATCACGAATTCCGGTTAGCCTTATTTCAAATAAGCGTCAGCGACTTTTATAAAAAATGGGGACCAATGACTAATTTACAGAGCCAATTATTGAGTAGTTTACCCTATTTCTGAGAAGTCCCGCGTAATATTACGCGAACGCCGACGAGCGAACGATTAATCTGTACCCCGTCTCCTCAAGATCTCGTTTCTGCTTGATCCACTCCATTTTGCTGTAATGAATTTTAATTTTCTTTCTGGCTGCGAACTGAAAAGATATCAGGGAAATAAATGATTTGCGTACTAGTAAAGTTGGTCACGTATAATTATTATTAGATTATCTTTACTATTTCGTATCTAGTGAATCTCTAATTCATTTCCCGAATTGCGCCGTGAGACTCTGGGAGGGTCTTGTTATATCTGCAGTAACGCTACGTCTTACGTAGGCGAACAACGCGCGAACGCGGCGCGGCGCGGCGCGGCGAAAGCGGCCGCCGCCGCGCCGCGCCGCGCCGCGCCGCCTGACATTCGCGTGCAAATCGCGCCGCACCGCGTTCGCAACGAGATCGCTTACGTAGGACACTTCTATGGGCATCAAAGGATTGATTTCGCCGCGCCGCGCCGCGCCGCGTTCGCGCGTTGTTCGCCTACGTAAGACGTAGCGTAAGAGTAGTTAGAAAACTTTACTTAAGCTAAGACTTTTATAAGACTTTTCAATAAAATAATTGAAAAATAATTTGAATGATGCATTTTTTATAATGTTCACTAGGTAATACTCAAAAAAGTAAAAGAAAATTCTTAGTACTTATTGAAGTAATCATTAATATGCTATAATTTAAGGGATAGTAAAACTTTGCTGCAAAATCTGTCAGGTGTCGATTGTAGACTGTTATAGAAAAAAAATTGCAAACGAATCTAGACACGCGGCAGCGTGTCAAGCCAAGTTCAAGCAAAGGAACTGGCTAGCCAGCGCCGAGTGTAATATTACACGAACCACTTGGTGCCACTTTTGACCCTTCTATAACTCAAAACATCTTTGACGTAAACTCATAAAACTACGTGTGTTTATTTATATCCATAAGGATATCTAGAAGCCCAAATTTCATGAAGCTAGCTCAAACGGTTATAAAGGTATGAAGGTCAAAAAGTCGTAAATTTTAAGACTGACTTATGACTTATAGTACCTAAACCTAACCTACTTCCAGATGACCTAGAAGGATGAAATTTGGAATCCAGCTTGGTTATTGTGTGTAACCGTAGGAAAAAATCTAAAAATAAAATAAAGTTAAAAAATAGGGGGGGTCCCCATACAAAAAAACCACTTTTTATTGGGACTGACATATAAGTACCTAAACCTAACCTACTTCCAGATGACCTAGAAGGATGAAATTTGGAATCCAGCTCGGTTATTGTGTGTAACCGTAGGAAAAAATCTAAAAATAAAATAAAGTTTAAAAATAGGGGGGGTCCCCATACAAAAAAAACCATTTTTTATTGGGACTGACATATAAGTACCTAAACCTAACCTACTTCCAGATGACCTAGAAGGATGAAATTTGGAATCCAGCTCGGTTATTGTGTGTAAGCGTAGGAAAAAATCTAAAAATAAAAAAAAGTTAAAAAATAGGGGGGGTCCCCATACAAAAAAATATTTTTTTATTGTAGCGTTGGAACCGTTACAAGCAGATATTTGAAACTACCCCAATATATGTATTATTATATTTGCTATATTAAAATAAAGTTTAGTCAAAAAATAAGTGGTGTCCCCATATAAAAAACTTGTAATACGCTCTAAACAACCGGCCAACGGTGTGTCGTCGGCGGCGCGCGGCACCACATAATTATACAAAGAACAGAAGTAAAAACCATACAGCGGAAACACAAGAAAAAACATTAAATCTCAATACCTGCCTAGTTTTCTTTACAAAAAGTATTGATATCCCACCAAAAACATAAATGTAAAAAAGGAGAGCCAAGTTCAATACAAAAATTATGCTTGGCTGTGGGGCTCGCCGCAAAAAGAATGGAGATCTAAATGAGTGCCACTGCCAAGTTCTATGCAAAATCCAAATATGTATTTATAGGAACAAAATAACATTATAAACAAGTATTAAACTCTATTTCTTTGCTTTATTGGATACCTATAACAATTGCTGTTATTTAAAAAAATGTGAGATCTTAAAGTAGGTTAGATTTGGCTTGGCCAGGTTTTATCAGAATTACAATATAAATAAAATGATTGATATAATGAAAACTGGCCAAGTCAAATCTAACTTACTTTAAGATGTCACATTTTTTTAAATAACAGCAATTGTTATAGGTATCCAATAAAGCAAAGAAATAGAGTTTAATACTTGTTTATAATGTTATTTTGTTCCTATAAATACATATTTGGATTTTGCATAGAACTTGGCAGTGGCACTCATTTAGATCTCCATTCTTTTTGCGGCGAGCCCCACAGCCAAGCATAATTTTTGTATTGAACTTGGCTCTCCTTTTTTACATTTATGTTTTTGGTGGGATTAATAATTAATTGATACTCCAAACTTCTATCGAATAATATTCGGTAGGTAACTACTCTACGATGTTGCATTGTTTTATCAATTTTATTATCTAGTTCAAAAGAATAAAGTTTCCACGACCTATATATTTCTTAGTATAGATTAGCTCTTAACATACAATATTGGGTATTTTGCTTTAAAAGATTATCTAGATTTTGTCAGACATTCTTAGCTTTAATCTTTCAAAGACGCGTTAGTACCTAAATTTATCAAAATGAATTACATTTCGTTACATTAGATAAGAAAAACATCATTGAGGGCTCATGAATACTTAAACAAGTAATCAAAATCTTATCAAAAACATTACATGTAAAAAAGTTCTACTACAAAAACGTTTTGAGATATAATGTGAAACTAACGCTACGTCTTACGTAGGCGAACAACGCGCGAACGCGGCGCGGCGCGGCGCGGCGAAATCAATCCTTTGATGCCCATAGAAGTGTCCTACGTAAGCGATCTCGTTGCGAACGCGGTGCGGCGCGATTTGCACGCGAATGTCAGGCGGCGCGGCGCGGCGCGGCGCGGCGGCGGCCGCTTTCGCCGCGCCGCGCCGCGCCGCGTTCGCGCGTTGTTCGCCTACGTAAGACGTAGCGTAAGTCGGTTATTTAGGTCAGTCAGTGCCAGGGGGTGTACCGTATCAATATTAGATATTTTTAATGAATAATCATAATGTGCTATAATAAGCACATTTAATAACTACTTAAATCGGAAATTTAAATTGCCTATGTACTGTAAAACGTTGTAAGATACACGTAGGAATAGGTAATTCGCAACTCGTATCGATTTTTAAAAAAACTTCGGTCGTGTCTAAATTCGCCACTCGTTGCGAATTTTGCACTCTTATCGTTATTTATAACTAATGTATTAGTATTAGTATGGTAACTTGTGTCATACTAATAATCTAATGGTTAATAGTGAAAAGCGCCATTACCTAATAATTTCGGTACACGCATGAACAAAAGTAACCAAATAAAATTACTGGAATACCAGCCGTACCCAGATGTACTGCAAGTGTCTAATTTGCTCAATAAACACAATATCGAGTTGTCCAAGTAAGCTATAAGACGGGAAGGTAGTTTACAAACATGGCCCATAAGTGCGCGTCATGAGGAATCCAGAAGTGAGAATTGTTGGGATTCGCAGTGTTGTCACGTCTCGTCTAGTGATACAAATATCTGAAGTTGCGGCCGGCGCGGGCCTGGCGTCGCTCGGGGTAAGTAGTCGGTCTTGCCATTCGGGCTTCATACTTTGCACACGTCAACTTCTGCATATTCTCGCTTACGCCGCCGCGCCGTGGTCTCATGCACACTTTACATAGTTACGAAGATCTCTTTGTTTGTGTCAGCTTAGTTTTGTGGTTTTAGCACCAATCAATCATCATCATCATCCTGGCGTCAATCCCGGCTGTACCAATCAATTCATAATTCTAATTTACATACATAGATACATAATATTTAAATCACTCCTATTTACTTGTTATTATCCTGGCGTAGGTTTTTTGCTTCGTGCACTTTCTTTAGGATTTCCCCTATTTGATGCGAGAAATTTGCCGAGGACTTCCCCTGTCAACTGCCGCATCCATTTTACCCTCATAATACCTACAGTCTGTTTGCTAGCTTTCTTTCATTTATTTTCTCAAGTTATCTTATCAAATTTTTACTCTAAATGCATCTTCGTCCACTGGACACTATTCTCTTAACTATTCCACTGTTCTCATTTTCACAACTCAAATAACCTATGTTAGTCAAACTCAAAAGCCTATTACTTTTCCTGATACAAAACAATGAATCCCATACGTGTAAAAACCCTGAATAGCATAAAAGCCAGAAAAACAGGAGAGTGTATACACACAACGTTAAAATACGTAATCCGAGAGCCTGCTAAATGTAACGAATCTAGTCTCTAAAAAAATAATCTCTTACACAATACCCCGACCCAGGACGTTCATTTGAACTTACGAATTCATAACAGTTTGATTTAATTTCCCTACTCATATAATGGTCAAGTAATGGTATAACATGAGGGACGTCATAATCCCATTTGACCAATCAGTCGAGTCGAGTCGAGTTTAACTGGCGAGCTGTAGATCAGAGGCTTATATTTATTTATAAGGTAGATACAAATATTAAAAATGAAAATAAACTAACTTATCTATAAAATAAAACTAAAAACTAATACTAAATAAAATAAAATAAAATAAAAATATATCTAAGAAATTGGACCTCTTTGGCATGGTGCCGAGGACGCTGGCAGCATTTCCCCGCAGTATTGCTAAGCTAATACGTTGAGCGAGAAAGCTGCCAGCTCTTCGGTCACCAGTGAAGTCTACAATCCTTTTCGAAAGCGCCTTAAAAAGTTTTACAGCATTAGGACCCCACGGGCCAAGGGTCTCAACTCAACCCCAAATGGCATAAAAATATAAGAAGAAGAAAATAGAAGTAAAAACTTACATAGGTATTTGACTATTGGTAATGTACATTGCACTTTCAAAGCCGCCACGAAAAACTTTAATGTCGTACATATTAACGCGCAGAGCATACCGGCCCACTATCCAGACCTTCTGGCTACTTTCGACAGTAAAAATATTCACGCCATTTTGATCTCCGAGACGTGGTTAAAACCGTCACTTCCATCTACCCTCTATCCTTTGCCCGGTTTTCGTTTGATTCGGAATGACAGAACGGGTAGTAGGGATGGCGGAAACAGCATTGTACGTGGCGGTGGGGTTGCCATTTACTTAAAAAGTGAAATTTCTTGCCAGATCGCAGCTCAGTCTCCCACAGTTTATTCCAATTCTCCTGAGTATTTATTTCTCGATGTCTCACTACATCACACTAAAGTCCTTCTGGGTGTGTTTTATAGCCCTTCTTCTAACGTTAACTACTTTGATACTTTCGAAAACACTTTGTTTAATCTTGCCCCGCAGTTTGAGCATCTTATAATAATGGGTGATTTTAACACTTGCCTTGTTAAAAATGACCATCGGTCAATAAGGCTTCAGTCCCTTGCTTCCTCTCTCAATATTCATATCCTACCACTTAGTCCTACACATTTTCCGCATAATGGCCCCCCGTCTCTACTAGATTTAATTCTTACTTCTTCTCCTGGGCATGTATCACATCACGGTCAATTCAATGCATCTGCTTTCTCGAACCATGACTTAATTTTCGCCTCCTTCAAAATTCGCTCCCCCAAAAGACGTCATAAAATTATTATGAGACGTAACCTTGCAGATATTGATAAACAAGCGCTCATTGCCGACTTAAGCAGTGTGTGTTGGAGGGACTTGTTAGATTCTGAACCTGATGTTGACCAGAAGTTAGAGACTTTCAACAGCGTATTGCTTGCGGTTTTTGACAGGCATGCTCCTTTAAAACCGACACGTGTCAAACACTTTCCTGCCCCGTGGCTTACCTCAGACATTAGGGACCTAATGAAGAAAAGGAACAGAGCTCGTATAAGACTAAGACATGATCCCTCGGAACGTAATCACCGAGCTTACACATCGCTTCGTAACCGCTGTAATAGGGCTTGCAGGGACGCTAGGCGGAAATACATACATCGTTCTATTGACGAATGTCCTCCCACTAAACCTTGGAGTTTTTTAAAATCACTCGGTGTTGGCAAGCCCAAACCTAATGCTATCGGTACTCTAGATCTTAACGCTCTTAATCAATATTTCAGCGCCTCCCCTGTTTGCCTTGATCCGACCGTCAAGCAAAGTTCTTTGGCCCTTTTAGCCAATTCTCCACTCCCAGATATTTCTCTTTTTGATTTTAGTCCCATTACCTCACAAGAAGTTATCTCAATTCTCAAGTCTATTAAAACTAAAGCCGTCGGTGATGATAATCTGAGCTTGGATATGCTTATGCTCGTGGCGGACTCAATTGCTCCTGTACTGTCGCATATAATAAATTTTTCTTTCTCCTCTGGTGTCTTTCCCTCGTGCTGGAAAAATGCTCACATAATTCCACTTCCTAAAGTATCTAATCCTTCCTCGTTTTCCCAATATCGACCTATTTCCATCTTACCAGTCCTTTCCAAGATAATTGAACACTTTGCTAATAGACGTCTCTCTTCTCATCTCAATAGACATAACCTTTTTAACCCTTTCCAATCTGGGTTCCGCCCCGGGCATAGCACCACCACTGCTCTTGTTAAAGTCACCGACAATATTCGCCTTAATATAGAAAATAAAATGATCACAGTTTTGGTTCTCTTGGACTTTAGCAGCGCGTTCAATACAGTGGATTTCGACATTCTTCTAGCCTTTTTAAATCTTTTAAATGTTGCACCCACTTCATTGTCCTGGTTTCGCAGCTACCTCTTTGGGAGGCGTCAGAGGGTTCGAGTTGATGATAATCTTTCTGATTGGTGTGAACTCTCCTCTGGCGTCCCTCAGGGGGGTATTCTCTCTCCATTGCTTTTCTCCATTTTTATAAATAACATTACAAAGTCATTAAAATCTTCTTACCACCTTTACGCAGACGATCTGCAAATTTATTCAGCTGCCAACCTTGATGATTTCGATTCCCTCGTAAGCCAAATTAACGCCGATTTAGATTCCGTCTGTTTATGGGCTTCATCTTTCGGTTTAAAAGTCAACGCCATGAAGTCGCAAGCGATCGTTTTGGGAAGTCCTCATTACATCTCCATATTGTCTGAGCAGGTGGCACCTAGAATTTTCTTTGATGGTACACCAATTCCTTTCTCACCCACTGTTAAAAATCTAGGGGTCACCATGGATCAGACACTTTCCTGGGCTCCTCATGTCACTGAAGTAAGCAAAAAGTTGTTTGGTTCTCTCCATTCTTTAAGGCGCCTTCAGAACTTTCTTCCACTTGATACCAAAGCCATGCTGGCCCGGTCTCTGTTACTGCCTTTACTAGACTACGGTGACGTCGTAAATCTTGACATGACAGAAGAACTCCTAGACAAGTTAGAGCGCTTACAGAATGTCTGTATAAGATTCATTTTCGGACTACGGAAGTACGACCATGTGTCTTACTACCGTCAAAAACTCAATTTGCTTCCAATCCGCCGCCGTAGAGATCTTCACACTCTTTCTCTTCTCTTTAATGTTCTTTTTACACCTTCTTCTCCGCTATACCTCTCTCAAAAATTTCAATTTCTGGCTGAAGGCAGTGGCCACCGTCTGCGTTCGAGCGCGAATTTATCACTTGCCATCCCTCCTCACAAATCTCGAGGATACAACAAGTCCTTCGCAGTGCGTCCAGTGAAGCTGTGGAATGAGCTGCCTGTGTCGCTCAGGCAGGCACAATCGGTTGCGTCGTTCAAGGAGAGGTTAAAGAAGCTATGGTTATCTGATTTGACTGATTAATTTGTCTATATTTCTATTGTATAGTTGCTTTATATCGTTCTAATTCTTTCCAATTTTTAGTGTATTTTCCCCTTTCCTTTTTGTGTAATATATGTATGTTTATCCTATAAATTTTGTATGTATTTATATCCTTTATCTTTCTGGTACCTTGTTGTACATTTTGCTGCATTTGTCACCCTCTTTTCACTCTCTCCTCTCATCTACTCGAAGGTTAACTGGAAGAGATCCCTCAAAGGGATAAGTTCGCCTTTGTACTTCTTGCTAATTGTATGTTATTTTTAATATGTCTTTTTGTACAATAAAGAGTTTACTACTACTACTACTACTACTACTATTATTAATATTTTAATAAATTGATGTACTTTATAAAAAAACCGTTTTTCTTATACAAAATACGTCAAATTTCAAAAATTTTACGTATTAAATCAATAACAGATTTTTTAAAGTTCGAATGGCACCCAAGTACTTATCGAAGTCCTGTGAATACTCGTACCTACATGAGAAAAATGAACTAAAGAACCATAATGGACGGATTTGCCAGTACTTATTACTAGTTAGTATTGTGTTAGTATTGGTGCTAAGTATCTATCTGTGTAAACTTTTGCGTGATATACACGCAAAAGTTTTTGGCATTATTATTTTAACAAGTAGTTCGCCCCGAACTGAGAACTCGTAGTTAGCCAAAAACTATGGACTAGATTCCGCTGATATTCTCTCTGCCAATTTAAAAAGCCGGATTAGCCCATACTTGCCCTTTCAAAAATAAATAACATAAATTAAGAAAACTCCAAAAAAGGCTTGATGTTTACTGCCGGATTACTGCCGCACTTACTGCCCACTTATTACGTAGGTATATTCAGTCACTAATTTTATCAAGGGGTTGCCAGTCTTCTTTATTTACTTAGATATCTCTGAAAATATGAAATATTGTATTTGTAGCCTGCAAATGTAACTTTTACCTACCTTTAGGTAATCTAATATTTAATGCAAATATTTTTCAATTTACTAACTCATTATTTTTACGCTTACAGGTCCATCACTAATTTATGTTTTTAACGTTCCGCAGTCAACTAGGAACCCTTATAGTTCGTTTTTTTTAGCATTAGAAAGAACTCCACAGAAGCAAGCGTGCAGTTTTTATCAGGCTCTTTAACTGTTAATAATTATTGAATTATCTAATGTAGCATGGTCAATACATATAATTTACTTCAAATTATTACCGCTAAACGTGCCGGATTTGGAACAACAAGCTTACTTCTGCGAAGTTCTTTCTAATGCTAAAAAAAACGGACTGTATAATTTCGCCGGACATGCTTGTCTGTCTTTCTGTCTGTCCGTACGCTTTGCTAATTGATCGTTAGTGCTAGAAAGCTGCAATTTATCACGGGTACAAATCAATCACGTCAACAAACAGGCCAATTCGAACGTACACTGATATCGGAATGATATTTGAACCTATTATTATTTAATTCGCCCACGACAATACATGTACGGACAAGTACGAGTGAAATGCTCGATAGATGTTCAGATCAGTTAGATGTCATTCTGATATCAGGGTAAGATCGTGATGCTTTCCATAGAAAACTAAGCGCTGGAAGCTCCGGCCCGGCCCCGGCCCGGTCTAGCATGAGTCATCCTAATAGCCTGAAATTGGTAAAATAAAAAGTAGCCAATTTTTTTTCAAGATATTTACTTATCCTTCTAAAACTGATGAGAAAGATGTATTTTATTTTAACCACAAAACTGGCAAAGTAAGATGATGCAAATTTTGATGTGTTCCTCCTGTTGGCTGGTAGAATTATTAACAATCTTCCGCAATTCTTTCGATAGATTGTCATTTTTAGTTGTATGTTGTCAGGATCCGTAAGGGGCAAGGGCGTACGCATGTGGTAATTCTATAGTACAGGTACTTGCTTTGAGTGTTTATATTAGGTGTTAACGAATTGCGAAGTCTTGCCAAGTACTGGATAAATGATTGTAACTACATTGAGAACTCCTGAACCGTTTCCTGCTTTTACAAACTTCGTTGTTGCATTGTTTTTGCCGTGTGTAACTGTGTAGTAACTATGTTCATTCGGTTGTCGGTTTTTCACAAATGGAAGATTTCTACAAGCTTTTATTTAGTTTCACCTGACCGTTGTCTGTAATCAAATCTTGCAAGTTAAATTTGATCTACTTCCCGGTTTTCGATTGAGCTGAAATTTTGCATACATACGTAGGTAAGTCGGGTGACAATGCAATATTATGATATCATCGAGCTGATCTGATGATGGAGACCAGCGGTGGCCATAGGAACTCTGTGAAACTTAATTGTGTTTGGGGTTTTTAGAATTGTCTCGATGAGTATTAATTGCCTGTGGAAAGAAAAGTACAGTCAGCGATGAAAGCTTGTACCAAAAATGAATTTTTTGCCAAAAACTTATTTTTGTAGATTTTTTAGTTTGAAAAAATAAATCGTGTTTCTAAAGGTTTATATTGCTATAGTAGGGTACTTATTTACTAGCTCAGTCATCTTAATCCTGAAACTGGAATTAGCCTCGGTATGAAAGATAATAAACTGGAAGTCCGTAAGTATACACCTTCAATGGCGCTTTAAAGTCACAGTTCAGAATCGTGTTATTCAAAGACAAAGTTCACAAAAATTCAAGTGAATATAAAGATTTTTTTTGACATGGTTAGTCGCGCAACACATCATTCTCTTCTGAAACTCCTTATAGCTTAAAAGCCCTGAAAGCTTATTTTTCGAGATGTTTTAACTATCCCAAGCTGTTATCCCAAGCTGTTATCCCAAGCTGTTATCCCAAGCTGTTATGCTCAACTATCCCGTTGTTATCCTTTACATACGTACTGTACCTATAATCTCTAATTTACCTTTTGCTTACTAGTCAGAAATAGTAGAAATCCCGATAGTATTGTACACATATTGCCTCAGTTCGTGGACTTCAAAAACCTTCCGTGTTTGTAGAATTGTTTTCCCCGTCGGTACGTGCTCGTTAGAGTGGGAGGTTAATTGTGTGCGCGCGAGTCGGTCGACATTATCACGTCCGCACCAACTAGCCTCTGTAAATACAGTGCGGTTCTTTAAATAGGTACAAAGCCATTCGCTGCGTAAGGATAAGTATTTAATAACTGTATATGCTGCCAAACTCGTTTGCCGGAAAAATTTCGTTTTTAGGGTTCCGTACATCCAAAGGCAAAAACGGAACCCTTATCCCTCCACCCTTTATCTGCGAAACCACTACGATTAGATCTAAAATTTTGGAAAAAAATACACAAAATAATTCTTTATCTATAGATGTCAGGAAAACCTATTAGGAATGTTCAAGCGTGAGTCGGACTTAATTACTTAGTTTTTAATCCGACACCTATGAGTTTTTTAAAGACATTTCATTCGCGTTCCACATAAAAAAATACATTGTTAAAAATGTACGGAACCCTTGGAACGCGAGTCAGACTCGCACTTGTTTTTAGGGCTCCGTACCTCAAAAGAAAAAAACGGAACCCTTATAGGATCACTCGTGCGTCTGTCTGTCCGACCGTCCCCCCCGCCCCCTTTGTCTCAGAAACTACTGGGCTTAAAATTTTGAAAAATAATACTTTACCTATAGATAACAGGAAAACCTATTAGAAATGTGCAGTCAAGCGTGAGTCGGACTTATGTACGGAACCCTTGGAACGCGAGTCCGACTCGCACTTGACCGGTTTTTTGATATACAGTATTATAGCAAATGTATCAGAGGCACGCGAAATATTTAAAATTAGCTCAATATTAAGCAGCAATTATGTGTTCAAACTTATTTTGCAGCTTCGAAAACATATTACAGCTTACCGCATTTGAAGAGGGTACTACAGCGTAATTAAAAAAGGTTAATTTCTGCATTTTCTAAAGGGAATACAAGTAGAGCTAACCAAATTTCCCATTCAGGTCAGGCATGTAAGTTTAAAAACGATGGTGTGTAAAGCAAACTGTGCTCGCAGCGGCAGAGCGACGTATCGCCCGGTTAGTTAGCAGTTTACACAGACGGGTGCCTCGTTAACTGTAAGTTAACTTGTTAATTTATTGCGGTCGGTTGTTTGTCACAATTGTACTAGTTACGTAGACTGATACTCCAAAGAGCGCTCGCCTATTTTGCGAAAAGTTATAATGCTGGAACCGAAATGCAATCTAATAGAATTAGTTGTTTCTATGAGGTGCATAACAAGCACTGAACATTCTAATTAAGGGGCCCACTGATTAACAGTCGGCCGGAAGGCATCGGCCTGTCAGTTGTTCGGAGCTGTCAAAATTTTGTTCTAACTGACAGGCCGTTACCGTCCGGCGGACTGTTAATCAGTGGGCCCCTTAACTGGGCTTTAGTAGAGCTTGAATGAATAAATGAATGAAATCGTTTATACACAATGAACATATGGTAATATAAGATCTTAAATTACAAGCATTCCGTCCCATGATACATTCAGTCTAGGCAGACGTGTGAAAACAGTTGTCAGTGATTAGATCACTCTGTCACTTGACTCTCATTGATCACATTGCTGAGAGATGAGTAGCGTAGGATAAAAATGCATATGACAGATGTGCCTCCTTCGCCGGGGTGTAAACCGGGGTCAGTAAGACCGCTTGTATATTACCGAATGGTAATTACCAAGTTGTTAATAGTCCACATCCCCTGTCAAAGTCGTTTTTAAAATCTGTGGTTAGACTGAGAATAACGGTTAACTAGGGAACAAATTAAGTTATACATATTTGATAAAGATTTTGATTTACGTATGTAAATGAGTATATTATTTTAAGTAAATGATCAGGATGTTTATGCCACTTTGAGGGCTTGAAAACTTTTTATTTATATGACATATATTTCAGTTTAAGGTTAAATAGCACATTTATGCTATTTCCGGATGTAAAAGATAGTTCAGAAGATCCGTTTAAAAATCGTGTTGTAACAATTAATTAATACAATACATACACACACTTGGAACACGGACTGAGTATAATCGCTGGCAACCCTCTATTGGATAGTTGCCCAATGTACTAAAAATACATACCTATGTATTGTATAGGAGGTGTCCATTGTATTAAACATTCACTGTAATCAATACGTTACATGGTTACACATGTACTGCTACTTTTGCCAACAAGGTCGGCTTCATAATCAGCCACTTGCGAGCACACCAGCAACAGCTACAGCAACGGAGTTGACAGCAGTCGCCGTGGCCGAAGACAGCTGTATAGTTAAATATTACATGGTTACAAGAAACTACAATTTAGACACATAGTTTTTTAAATAAGTAGTAGATTCGTTATCTGCGTGCAGTATTGCAGTGTGCAGGCGAGGCATAAGTAATCCGATATTTACGATAAAAAAATGATTGGAAATATTTTACTGTAATAATATTAATATATTGTATTAGTGCGAGCCTTATATATCATGATGCTATCTATAATAATTCCTCACTGCACATACGCCTTTAGTACCTACTTCGTGAGCCACATTGTCTGTGTAAGGGCAATTACCTAAGCTAAAACGGGACGGACGGGGTAAATTTTACATTCGAACGGTTGAAAATCAAATGACATGGGTATTGTTAGTGAGCGAATCGACATCGTCAAGTTGTCACGATATCATTGACGCTTCAGAAAAGAATACGCGCAGCCGGTATTTTGCAAGTATGTTACAAATTTGGAATGAGTGTTTAACGCATTCACTGCCAGGGGGCGTGGCCTAGGAACAAACTTGTATGACGGTAGACGCACATGTGCGTCGGAGGCAGTGAATGTGTTAACTTGTTACGGCGCGGCGGGTGGTTGATGTCTAGCGCAACCAAAGGGTGACATAATGTCCCATTTGGCATCTTAATAATAGATATATTATTGATTGGTTTAGTTTGGCAACTAAACCAAACCATTCATATCATCATGCCTAAACGTTAATTGAGTAAATACTACGAGCCCTAATCATGTAATGATTGTATATCAAGAATGCTATTAACTAGCATAATACGAACCTAAACCAATGGGTCTTATAGGTAGAAAACTAATGACATATTTCCTATACGTAATAACCAACAAGAGCCCTGTCATAATACTTCTTCAAGTAAATACGACTTAATATGAAAAACGATGTTCTGTCATCATCTAGCTCATATACATCAGTCCACTCGGCAGACCTCAATTATGTTGTTGGAATAGACATTTCCGTTTTCCCCTGTAGATTGCTAATGCCTTGTGATTATTTACTTCATTGAACTTTAATGGCTGTAACGCGCATATTACCGCACGGGCGAATCAAATTTTAAATAAATAAGCTGAAGTCTTCGCGCCCAAAGTAATAATAGTTTTTGTTCAATATGACCATTGTGATCTCAAGCTATTTTAAAAATGATTACATTATAAGAGACGATTTAGATCTAACAAGAATGAATTAGTATTCTGATTGTACCGTTTTTGGATGAGATTTATTTCAAGTGAAAAATTTACTTTTTTGCTATGATATTATTATACGTATATATATAAATCTAAAAAAAAGTGTAACAATATTAATGTTTGTATAAAGACAGATTCTATTATGCTTTAATCCATTTGCTTCAACACTTTGCAAAAAATATAAGTAGTGATTATTTAATTTTAAGCGTAACTTTGCATACCTACCCATATTTAAGTGAATGTAATATTGTAGGTATCTTTAATTAAATAAGAAGAAGAAGACTAATTTGTATCGTCTGTTAACAAGCGTGAAACATTTATTGAATTTAAGTGAGGAAAATTGATATAAACGTTAGTGGAGACGAGAGCAAAGTTACCTGGAGTTTATAAAGTTATAGTAAATGCAGCAAAGTGAGTTCTCCCGACGCGGCGCCGCGCGCCGCTCGCTAACCACCAATAATTACAATTTTCCGACCATTCTTACACAATCTTGTTTCTCTATATAACTTAGAATAGACAAATGCTAGGGCCTCATAAATTCAACAGTTTTTTTTATGTTTATACTTGTAGATATTTAAAATTTAAATATTGCAAATGCCTGGACTGGATTTATTGTTTTAGATATTATACAGACATCTACAAACCACAGATCACAACAGTATTTATTTAAAAAAAACCTTGTCTTCTGGCATCACATTCGCATCGTCAGTCGTTATCCACAGCATTTATGTGTTTTGGACCGCAATCTGATGCATAAAATACTAGTTATTAACATTCAACATTTTCGATATGTTTGATAATTCTTAAACGTCTTAAATATGCCTACTTATGCATGTTGTCACCATAGAGATAGTAAACTAGGCAACAGTTAAACAAAAGTCAAATGGAAAACGGAGTATTTTTAGGTGTAATTAAAATCCATTTAATTTTGGAATTAAAGCACAGTATAATTGAGCGCTTTACTGACAAGTGTTAAATGAGATCGATCAACTCTTAAAGTGGGGTCTGAATGTCTGATCGAATGAAAACGTTGCAGTAATAAAACCCTAAAATAACTTTTACGTTGCCTCGATAACGGTTTTTTGGTCGGCTTGTATTTATCAAAAAACATATTCCCGAGTTTTTACTTTTTTGACGTTCGTTTGATTTAAATTCAACAAATAACCCAACAGTCAAAACCACTCCGTTTTGCCGCATTAAAAATCAGGAAATCAAAATATCCCCGCTTACAGAAACTGAAGTTGTAGGTCCTCGATTCAATTGAGCTGCTAATAAAGTTAAGCTTCCGACTTCTAAACCATAAAGGCCGCACACATGCAAGTACGTCCGTGTAACGCGCAGCCTTCATCGGTGCAACGCAATGTAACTATGCAGCGCGTATATCGCGTTGGCGGCACGTGTAAAATCAGGGCCACCCGCTCCTAGCTCACCGCCACGCTATTTCTGGCCGCCTGGTAGCGTGGCAGCTTTTATAAACTATCTCCAAACTTTGATTTCCCAGCACGCTGCTTCCAACTACAATCAAATTAAAGATGCACTTAGGCACTACGCAATTAAAATTATATAAATTTCCATTTAATTTTAATTATGATATGACCAATGTCATATTTTTTTGTATGCTCTATCTGAATTAGCAAAAAACAGAGCAAATACTGACATTACATATTTGAGATTACCCAATTACACAGAATTCTGTGAAAGAAACCTTTAATTATTAAAGTATGACGATCACCATGTTTTCACGATAATTAAATCAAACAACTACTGCCCGATTCAAACTTTAAGATACGTCAATTAATAGATCTAGAAACGATATGGATTAAATATGTCAGTGTCAAAAGTGACGTTTTTGTTTGAAGTTTTGACACTGACATATCTAATCCATATCGTTTCTAGATCTATTAATTGACGTATCTTAAAGTTCAAATCAGGCCGATGATATGATTAGAATTGAATGCATACAAGCGTAGACACAGCTACGGCGCTACGAGCTACGACGTAGCACTAACTTGCTTTACAACTGTTTCCGCCTAAGGTTTTTTTTTATTATAACATACCCATACCCACGTTTAATATACATTTTTTATATTACCTTATAGAATAATTCGCCAGTAACTGGCCACCGGTCAATAACTGGCCACCCTAAACTGAAAATGAATTCTGTTCACCTATAAACAGAATTCATTTTAGTATAATAACTGGCCAGTTTTCAATAACAAGGCACCTTATAATGAAATTAATTCTGTTTGTAGGTGAATAGAATTCATTTTTAGTTTAGGGTGGCCGGTTACTGGCGAATTACCCTACCAACCAATTAACCATATTTTTATATTAAAGACACATACCTGTGCTGAATTTATTAAGTATTTAGAACATGATTGAACAAGGATTATCAAAAAATTGTTATTTTTTTATTTGGATGAAACGACAGCTTACATTTCCACTTAAATACAAAAACAACGAGGCTTTGACTGAGTCATCTCGAGTGCGAATAAAGCGGCTTACACACGGACTTACAGTTGTGGAGTATTTCGCACTATTGTTAGGGTACAAACTGTACCGCACAATATTTCAACTAAACAGCAACCAATTCTATCTTCTTGAAGCTTTTACGTGAATGACGGACGATGCATGTGTGTATTGTGTGTGTGTGTGAGTGTGTGTGTGTGTGTGTATGTGTGTTGGCATAAAATATGGGCATTCACTTACAAGTTATTGCTGTTTATTGTGAGCCTACATTTACCAAATGCTAGGTATTTTTTTAGGTACCATATTTTTATTTGGAATGAATACAAATACGAATATGCCTTGTTTTGGAAACTGAGGTAACAAGCGAACCGAGGCGAGGAAACCTAAACAGGATAGAATTGGGTTTTGCCAGAAAATTACAGTTTAGGTTAACACCCTTATTAATATAATCACAAATAGGGACACACGATTATCAACAGCATTTAAATTTGACAAACGTTTAATGACTTATAATATAAATAATATCATAAGAACGTAAGTTTGCTTTTTAATTAAAAAAGGTCTTGAAATTCTAGGTCCATGGGGTCCCAGCGCGCATAAGTTGTTCGCAGAAGTCGCGAAGCGTCTGGTTGACGTAACTGGTGACCGAAGAGCTGGCGTCTACCTCGCACAACGTATCAGTATTGCGATACAGCGGGGAAATGCCGCCAGCATCCTTGGTACAATGCCTCAGGGGCCTATTTTAGATTTAAGCTAGTTATTAATTTCGTTTAGTTGTACCACTGTACATATGTATTGTATGTAAATAAATGTAAAAAAAAATTAAAACATAATTTACCTAACATACTTACAGACAAGGCATACAATAGCTCATAAATAACCAAAGATCACAAGGCTCTTATTTAATTACACAAACGGGTCTACCGCGAAATAATTTCATTGTTTTTACCTTAAATTCCGACGTTTCAGCTGAGTTGCATCGGCTATGGTCATGAAAAGACTGACGTCCCAGCAAATGTCAACGGAGATATAAATAAAACAACACTAAACTACCCGAAATTAGTATAATTAAAAATGTTCGGCGTAGACAAAGAAATTGCAGCTAAAGTTTAATGTTATAGACCCGTTTGTGTAACTAAATATTCTTTAGTTATTAGACCTTATATATTGTTTAATCATGTCTTAATTGTTATTATTTTATTTCTATGACATGTTTCCCTTAAATCAATTATATTTTAGTAATATCTTAAATTAAACTAGTTTGTATTTATATTTAAATTTTTATGTGACACAGCCCTATGAGCCATGTTGCTTGAATTATATATATTAATAATAATAATATGTGTACAAAACTCGAGATTTTAAAATGTTATATTTATTAGTTATTTGTTATATTTAGTTATTGTTACAAGGCTCGATCGCGCAAAGCTAAGTCAATATCTATACACGGTGTAACATGAGGAAACCGAAAAATGTAATATGAGTTTAGGTCAATTTCGCCAAAAAAAAATTCTTTTTTGTTTTGTTTTTTAAATTTTTGAATGTGTACATGAAAAATAAATGTTATCGGTAAACTTGTCGCTTAAAATTGATTTTAACGTTTTTTTTCGTAAAACCTACTTTTAGCAAAGTGTTACTTATCACTTTTTGACATCAATCAATAAGCATATTTAGACTACGTCCCATAGTAGCAACGTCGCCATCAAAAAGGTGTTTTGCACTACGTAACAATAAAAACTTGATTTTTTTGAAATTGATATTAACTCTGAAACTAGACGAATTTCAAAAAAGTTTATAGGACATTTTTGTCTCTAAATATGACCAGGAATACGCTGTTAAAATTAATTGGTTTCCTCATGTTAAATAACACCGATAAATAAATCGCCAGTCAAGATTCTGGTATGATTTTTATGATTAAAACCGTAACCGTCTGCTCAGTCAGGCGAGGCGGGTAAACGCTCCAATGCGACAAGACGCCCGCCACACGTGGCAACGTGCTTGACGTGATCATCATAATAACGCACACCATACATTTTACACGCTTCATGTGGCTTTGGGCCCGATTCGGATTTTGAAATTATATTAGATATCTTTTAGACATCACCAAGATACGATAACGATATGTTTAAGATCTAGATCCTGTCAAATTTGACATTTGCGCGATTCTGGAGATACTCTTGAACGATTTCCACAGGATACGACTTAGAGATCCAATTCACATCTAATAGATATCTTACTCTATCTAACGTAAAAGTGACATTGGTTGCCCGAATTGCGCTGCAAAAGAGAACTAGTTGATATCTAAACTGTAACGTATCTAGAATGGATCTAGTACGTGTCGTCTCTTGTGAATATCTTAAAGTTCGAATACGGCAGTTTGACTTTATTAGAGGGAATAGCTGGGGTAAAGTAAATCGCGGTGATGTGTCCTACATTCAAGAGCTACCTATGCAAACTATTAAGTACGTTTTTGAAACTGAAAAATGTAATATAAACGCCGAGTCGTGAATGAATGTCGTCATAAAAGACTGGAGTCAAATGTATGACCTCAATTACAACTAGCCTTTTTAAGGATTTTGCTTGTGCGATATTAATAATATAATGTAATTCGTAGGTTCTATTAGCCTGATTTTTCTACATATTATGATATAAATTACCTCCTCATTTGGTACAATTGTTATAGTAAGTAAAATATGAGACTCTTATTTCAAATAAACCTACTTGTGGTCAATTTTGTTGTCATTATGTTTACTTATTTAATGTATGATTTACTACCTGTGGAGACAATTATCCTTTATTCCTAAATCTATTACAGCCTCATCTACATTAATTTTCATCATCATCATCGTCATCTCAGCCATAAGATGTCCACTGCTGAACATAGGCATCCCCCTTGGACCTCCACTCGTACCGGTTGGAAGCGATCCGCATCCAGCGTCTTTCGGCGGCCTTAACAAGGTCGTCCGTCCATCTTGTGGGTGGACGTCCTACGCTGCGTTTGCTGGTCCGTGGTCTCCACTTAGACTTAATTTTCATGTTTTAGCTATTATTCTTCTTTATAATAAAAAACCAACGGACTCATGCAAGAAGGGCTCCGTACCATTACGCAAAAACGCCGAAAAAATCACGTTTGTTATATGGGAGCCCCAATTAAATATTTATCTTATTCTGTTTTTAGTATTTGTTGTTATAGCGGCAACCGAAATACATTATATGTGAAAATTTTAACTGCCTAGCTATAAGATACAGCCTGGTGACAGACAGACAGATAGACAGCGGAGTTTAGTAAACAGGACCCGTTTTTACCCTTTTGGGTACGGAACTCTAAAAAGTATGTAGGTAATGCCCTAACTAACCAATAGATTAGGTATATAATATTTTGTTGAGATATACATATTCTGGTGGAAATAATTAACGCCAATTTTAATAGTGTACTTAATATAAAACTCCTGTAAATAATAGTTCATACATTGCGCTCTTAAAAACCAATTTTACTTCCAAGCCGAGGTTGACAAGGTTGAATAGATTTTTTTGTAAATCAAACTGCAGATGAGTAAGTTCTTGTTTTGAAAGTTAAAAATGATCTTATCTTATATTAAATATAAACACGGGCGTACCATCAAATTCAGGGCTCTTACATTTCTTGCCGTTGGCATAAAAATGACGTAACTCAAGCAGAGGTGTCATTAATTTAATAGCTCCTATATGTCGGTAACATCGGCACTCCACAATGAACTGATGTAACACGTTTTTTGATCAAACGAAGTGCATGTGTTTACCTTACATTGCTGTCATCTGCACACCTATAGTGATATCAAAAGTTCACTGGGAACGAAAGCTAGAAATGCCCTGGCAATGGGCAAAGCGTACACGATAAATAAATAAAGCGTAGAAGGTAGAAAAGATTTTAACCATGATTTTGAAATGAGAACAAGTTGAATATTATTGTTTAAGCCAAAGGCCGAGAGTAGTTCAGGGTAGTGTGCCGTCGGCACACTCTGTGCATTGATGTGAGCGACATGAAAGTTTTTATATTGAGGGTTTTAAACGTACAGCTCTGCGCATAGTATGTATATTATGTATATAGTATGTGTATTAGTGCTGCAGTCAAACAGAAAATTCAAATCATTGTTCTGGATTATTTAGTTAACAGTAGTAATTTAAGTTAAGTAAAAATTAATAAATGAAACTATAAACTTAACTGAAATATTATTGACAGTAAAAAAAAGTACTCATCATGAAAACCGGCTCCTTTACTTCCTAGCAGCAATTCTTATAAAATGGGAAAGTCCAATAAAAATATAATACCTAACTGTGCGCATTCATTTCAATTTATTCTCATTGCTCATTATTTTCAATCGAAGTTTTACATACTATACTAAACTCAATATACTCATCTCCTCTCATACAGAAAATAAAACACTTTTTAATAATGCTGTTACTGATTTTTGGCTGAGTCGAGTCGGTACTTAGTCTGCTTGCTTGATAGGCTTAGGCTCTGATGATAGGGGCCGCTCACGACAAACCAAGAGTGGCTATAACATATTTTTAAATTATGTTAAGTATTTGTAACTGACAGCGTCAGTCACAAAATTAAGTGCGAACCGCAACGTAAAACATTTAATTTCAAACTATTGACTGCCGCGAGAAATTCTTTTCCTGATTGGAGGTCATCGGTGTTTGTGGTTACAAAGCTGTGGCGTTAAAAAGACGAACTTCAAGTGATAACGAGAGGTGTTTAAGCCCTTTTAGGATATGGTGTTTGGGATTGAGAGTGGAACGGGGTGGGAGCAAGTAACAGGGCCCTTCTCGCAACCCCTGTGATCCTGGTACTAGTTGGCATTGACTTCAGGGAGGCATCCGACGACAAGTTGCCGGATCGCAGACATCGGCCAACTTGCCGTCGGCTATTGTTTGGCAACAAGTCCTTTGACGGCAGAGATTGTTGCCATATTGCCGGGGCTTTATTTATACTTGTAATAGACATTCAGTGGGTTTGGTTTTGTTGAATGAAGAGATTTTAATGAAGTGCACCTTATTGCTCTAACATAGTAATACAATATCTGAACAAAAACTATTATTAGATTTAGCAATTGGGGAAAAAGTATGTTATAATTAATTCTTTTGGAACTTCAATTATTTTCGATTAACAACCTTATTAAGTACTTCCATATCCCACTTCCATAGTAAATTTCTCTCCCCTTTTCAGCGTCTGGAGGGATGATTTGCGAGATAAAAGCTAACCTATCCCGGACCTCGAACTATCTCCATACGACATCTAAATTAGCGGTTTAAAAGTGAAAAGGTAACAGACAGACAGACGTTTTTTAAGCACAGACAGACAGAGAACGTTTTTTTAAGCCAAGTGTAATATTTTGGTAAGTTTTTTATCCTTTTCTCTAAATTATCCCTTAACACGTTTTAAGAGTTGCATTTGTTAATCAAAATAATTATTAATTTATTATCTAATGAAGTTTAATATGGTACTACATACTTTAACATCCGACTTAATTGTCAATTCCTTAAGAAAAAAAAAACGTTTTAATTTTATTTCACTAAATACCAGGAATTAAGTAGGACAAATATTAAAAAAAAACTGGACAAGTGCGAGTTGGACTCGCCCACCAAGGGTTCCGTACTTTTTAGTATTTGTTGTTATAGCGGCAACAGAAATCGATAATCTGTGAAAATTTCAACTGTCTATCATGAGATACAGCCTGGTGACAGACAGACAGACAGGCGGACAGACGGGCAGTGGAGTCTTAGTAATAGGTTCCGGGTATACCCTTTGTGTACGGAACCCTAAAAAATGAGATTTTATACAGCCCTTGGATATAAAATCTTCTACATTTAAAAATGGCAGGTAAATGCTGTTTTTTAAACATAAAACTTTCAATAGAAAATATCCAGCCCTTGATTCAAAGTTTGGCTTTGATGGAAAGTTTGATTTAGTGATATTGATATACAGCTTTTACTCGTAAGTTAATCTAATGAGCTTTTTGTCGTAAAAATGCGAAGTTCTATCGGAAGACTTCCGATACTTGCTTGCCTATTAATGCTAATTATGCTTTTGAATTCAAACAACACAAGTGCAAGTCGTTACAAATTGAAAGAGAGAGTTGGGATACATACCCGCTTTCCCACATTCCGGCGATAAAAGGGAAAACTGTTTCTGCTCGAGGGCGGGACGGAGCGCGGTTAACGCTGTCGGCGGGAGCGAGCTAGGTTATTTTGTAAGGGCTTACCTCCTGGCGCTTGCTGCTCGCCTGGTAGCTCGTTACAGGTCGCGTAACGTCGCGGCGGGCCGAGGGCGCAGCGAGCGAGCGGTCGCGTCGGTTCAGCGACGGCAACTGCAATCGTATCGTGCTCACAGGGGGTGGTGCATTTTGTGCAAGCGAGACTGCAACGCCCGCCCATTCGCCTCGTGCCTCACTTTCCCGCCCTAGTGTTCTTATTAAAAATGTCACGACAGTTCATTAAAACAAACGTGGGGCTGATGGTGTCGACGGATCACCTTATCCTGCAATCGATTACTTCACACAATTTTTATTTTTAAATAAAGTTGTAAAGTTCTGGAATTCAGTAACAAATTAAAACGTGGGTGCGTCTGGGAGGTTAAAGTTTGACTGATAAAATATTTTACTTAAGAGATGATAAGCCATAGTGTAGGTCGGGACAAAAACGACATAAGGGTTGTCACATTTTTTCATGTAACATAATCCTATTTATATCTAAAATCAAAATCAGTGTTACACACCTATGTAATTGTAATGTGTGATGTAAATATTTACATTTGCAGAAGAAGGAAGATTTTCAATGTTGAAATTGATTTTCAAAAACAGACGGCGAGCACTTGAATTGTATAGACATATGATATGATATGACTGTTACGGATGACTCACGTTAGACCGGGCCGTGTCCGACCCGGAGCTTCCGGCGCTTCGTTTTCTATGGAAGGCATCACGTGATCACCTGTCTGTCATAGAAAAGTAAGCGCTGGAAACTCCGGCCCGGACACGGCCTGGTCTAACGTAAGTCATCCTTTATAATGAGCCAGAGCCATTAGGAAAAAGAGCCAGAGAAAATTATAAATCATCAAGTTGAAGAACATTTTTGTTCATCCAGTAACGTGAAAAAACAATATTATCAAAAATTTATTGAATGATTGACAATGTAAGACTAATTCTGTCACTACATAGCATGACATCAATTTTATTGTTCTTCTTTGCTTCTTTATTCAGTTTTTGTGGTGTAAGATTGCGACAGAGTGAGTGAGTAATCTACATATAAGAATTTATCGTTGTTTCATGTAAAGTGGGAGCCCTACATCTACCGATTACCGAATCAACAATCATTATCCCGACTTCAAGCTTCCCTAGATACGAGTATAACGCGACCTAGGGATCCGTAACAGCTTTGGTAAATCGAAAATTCTTCTTATACTGGTTTTGTCAGTTATACGCCCGGAGAGGTTTGTGAGTTACATTTTACTGGGGCGGGTCTGCCCACGCACATCTCCTAGGTGACCGCCGGCCGCGACGCTGCGACGCTCACTAAATCTAAAAGTCTTAAATCTTCAATGATGTAATCTTGATATCCAACGGGAGGAACTTTACATGTCTCGGAGAAAAAGTTTGTAACTTTTTATAAAACTTATTGGACTTAATGTAACAAAACTTTGATTTATTCTAGACGGAGTAGGTATCATTGTCTAACGAAATTTCAGTTTACAGAATGAATTTACTTTTAACTCACAACCGTATTCGAACGCTGAGATACGTCAAATACTAGATATTGAAAGGATATAGATTGGATATGTCAGTGTCAAGTCACTTTTGACACATTTTGACACTGACATATCCAATCCATATCGTTTCAATATCTAGTATTTGACTTATCTCATTGTTCGAATACGGCTGTCGTCACTGCCAGCGAGAGCTACGCGCTACGTGCGTAGCTAATAACACGTATTTTCCGTTTTCCAGCGAAAACTCCTACACTCCAAGAACAGACACCCATCACCCATCTAGCAGGTGGCTAGTAATGAATAATGTTGATTCATTAAATAATAAAAAGAAAACGAAGGTTGTGTCTAACGAATATTATAAGTATTCAGATTATTTTATTATATACAATTTTGCATGATATTTGTATTTTATGAAGGCAAATAAAAAACAATACAATACAATTGACTTGGTAAATACTAGCTTAGAAATTAAATTATGAACGTTGGGATAAAAAATTCGAGACAGGTGGCAAGAAAGCATTTTCTTGCAGAAAACGTAAGTACAAACTTTTCTTCACATAATTACTTTTAAAATGATTCGATAAATTAAATTAAATTAAAAATGTATGCTACAATGCCCCAAGGCACAAGGGCCTATGTCAGATTGAAGCTAGTTATTAATTTAGTTTAGTATTTGTATTTATTGTAGTACCTCTGTATATTTAGTTATGTACGAGTAAATAAATGGTTGTTAATTAAATATATAATTATGTAATTCTAATAAAAACGATTTCCTTTTCAAAGCAGATACCTAGTAACGTTAAAATTAAATTAATCGAAAAAGTCAATTAAAAACAAACAAGATTAATTCAAAGCTTCCAATACAACATACTAAAAGTAAACTATAGTTCACTTTAAGTAAACTCTCAATATAGGTAGGTATTCATTTAACCTAGTTTGATATGCGACCAAAATAAATCACTCGCTGAATCTGATGACACGGTGAGCCGGTGACATGCTTCGGAATGTGGCAGCTGCATTAACTAAAACATACGGTGTTTGAATTTTAATTACAAAGGTTCCATATTCATGTGTTCTAAAACTTCTAAATTAATGGCAAAATAGCAAAAAAAAAATGTTGTTCAGATGTCGGGAATACAAACAAATACAAATAGGAATTGTTTGTTTGGTGGGAAAAATGAAACATAACCTAGTAAATAAAAATAATTAATAATCTTATTATTAAATACGTCATCAAATCTCGACGCCCCCGTTGCCCGCTGGTTGGCGACCTGTTGGGGAGAACCCTGGCGTACCCGAGTGTTCTTGAGAAATGGGTGGGTGGGACAGGATTTTCTGCCTCTGGTATGCCTTGGCTGGCCAGCGTGGACTCGTTAGAACTATATTCTCCAGGGGTGGAAGTGAAAGATGCTTAAGACGCGAGTTGGCACAGTGGCTGTTAACAAAGACATAAACAAGTAGAACAGATTAAGAAGTGAGAAGTGAAAGCTCTTTTTAAAATCAAACTATTAATTTACTCGTAGCATGCTTATGACTCTTTGTGAAAGATATTAAATATTACCTATAAGCAGATTCTAAGACATATTCGTAAATAAGACACTATTTGCCTCAGATTGTCGGTAGCTAGTTCTGCTGCAAAGTAGATAACTTGAAAACATTCTTAATGTAATTAACTCACCAATACTATGTTACATATTGCTGCCCTGCACTTAACTGCCGCCAACTAACTAGTAACATGTTTAGTAGTATTTAAAACTTGAATCACGATGGAGTTTAAGGCTGCCATTGACAAGCGTTTCCTAGCTTATTCTATTTTCTAATAATGTTTTTGATACCTATCTCATTTCGTTAAGGCTACATAATAATATAGCAAACGTAAATTCGCGATAAGAGTGAAACATTGCACACATCAAATTTAGTTTATTTACATACTTAATATATACATACAGCAAGTAACATACATAATGATATCTAACGAACTACCTGTACATACAAAACAATATGAAAAATGCATCAAAATCACAGTTCTGACTTTTACAATGTTCAAGTATCTTCCAATACCAAAGAGTACGCGTAAAATCTAATAAAAACTCCAACTTTCAAGGTTGAGAAAATTGTAAGAGTCCTAATGCCATAACTATTCATTCCTTCGGCTAGAGCAGGTATGGTTGCCCGTAGGTAACGGTGTTCGGAAAGTTTCTTTTCAGTTCTGCCTCGCTATCCCAACGATGGTTTATGTCACATGTTAAAAAGTAACTTTATTCCATCTTTTTATTTCTAGTTTCTTCTTAAGAGTGCTTATACTCGTACATACATGACAAGTGTGATTTTTCCATTCAATAGAATACGAGGTAGGATGTAGTTGAAAATCTCAAGAACAGTGCTGAATGTTGAAATGTGGGTTAGGTTCTTTTTTCATGTGTAGACCATTTCTCGTTTGGGGATCTGGAGATCTCGGGGATGCCGTTATTTTGAACAATGTGGTTAATCCCGGAGAAATTTGCCTTATACTCTGAAGTAACGAAATGTATAAATAGAGCAAGATATAAGACATAAACGTCTTCAAAGAAAGAGTGTACCTGTACAGGTTTTTTAAAGGGTTGCAGTTGCTAAATATATAGTGTCCATAGGTAACCTCTTACCACCAAGCAGGCTGTATGCTTGTTTGCCACTGCCATGGTATAGTATAGATAGGTATTAAAGAATCTAAAATTCAATAGAAGTATCATTGTCTAGGTATCGTTTATCTGTTTCCATTTACAACGTCATTTATTTATAGAGTTCATTAAGCTAATTAATGAAAGGTAATTAATAAACACCTACATTTTGTAATCCTTTAATTAATCTTTTACTTTAGTTAAATTTTAGAGAAATCCGTCGAATGTACAAATCTTGTGGGAGGTATAACTAAAATACCTGAAATGTATTTAAGTAGACTCTGACTACACTAACTTTGCACAAACTTGGCAGTAAGAATGCAAGCAAATCCCTACATATACCGATACCTAATGTCCATACTTGGCGTAGCACTTGGCATGAAGACTTAGCGTGGCCTGACTATAATCTTGTAATTCAATTTGCACATTTACTTACTTGCTTCTCAATAATTCTAATTGGAACAAGTAATCACTATGGCGTGTGGAACTCTCGCGAGAATGATATCTGTGCTTGGGTCGCCGGCGGGGACATTGTCAGGGTTGTGCATAATAGCTAACCGATGGCTACATGTTTAGGTTTACAATGTGATACTTGATTAACTAAGTACCTAAGTAAGGTGGGCACGTATTAATGGATAGGGTATTAGTGACATAATGACGATGAATAATAACGATGATAATACTATTTATACATTAAACTTATTTTTAAAATTATCATTTAATTACCTATATCTAACTAATTATTTTCCCTGCAAGTAGCAAGGCAAGGGGGACCCCTTGCCCCATTGTTTATCTTACCCCACTTAACCTTAAGTAAATTTGTATTTTGTTTTTTAAAACTCAACGTAGTTACCTATATTTATTTAGATTTAGATTTTAACAAATTTGATATTCCTCTCATGTAGGTAATATGCCAAAATATGAGTGTATATCTGACTATATGTACCTGTAGATAGATATAGATCCACTTACCTATAAACAAGTTATGTAAGTTCAAAAATCAGTAATACGTACTATTAGACAAATATCACATTGTAAATGTTGTACAGTTATTATTCACACCTTAAGAACCATGACGGGTAAACTGTAGTGTTCGAAGGGAGGGAAAATAGATTGATTGAAATATTTCATTGCAACGAAGCCACCCCTCCGCGGCAACGCACGCGTTTCCCACAAAGATTTGATGCCGCGCGGCTATTACCCGTCCAAATTAGGCGGCGGCGGGCCGCGGGCGTCTCCGGCCTAGAGCGGCGTTCACGTCCACATTTTAACTTTCCCAATTCAATCAGCTAACAGAGATGTGGAAAATACTTTATAAAAAGTATTTAAATACAAAATACAAATACTTCTTTTATATACTATTTCAAATGGAAAATACAAAATAGTTATTAAATTTGTATTTTAAATACAAGTATTTCAAATAGGGTAGGTAAGTCACATTTCTGTCAGCACATGTTAACAAATGACAGAACAATAACAAAAAACTTGAAAACGCTGCTATTAGATAAATACAGGTTGTACGGCAATTACGCATATTGTTGGCTATTAAAGCTTGCTTAGCTTGCGTCTCCAAGTCCCTTTGAGTGTAATTGTATCCAGTCGTTGTAGCATTATTCGCGTTTTTAACAATAATACCTACATATGTGGATTTCGCATTTGTATATACCTATTATTAAAGATACGTATTGCTTAGGTTGATATTTTTATAACGTTCTTAAACTAGTAATTCAGTAAGTGAATTGTGTGAAATATTTCCTTTAATTGTATTTATCTTTGATACAATCATACCATTTCAAAAACAGAGCTCGAATCTTGTACGTTCAAGGGCAATAAAATGGGACATAAGCTGGGTACCCCTATTTTATCACATCACATATAAGTTCCAGAAGAAGGCGCCTTATTTATAGGTAGAATAAGGCGGTTGCACACCACATGCTCACAACTCCATTGTGTACGCGCCGCAGCCGCTGGGTAGGCGATGTTTTGAGTAAATAGTGACCACATGAACATTCATTATTGCTGCTTATGACAAAGCGGCTTAGAGGTAACACGCTGATCGATTGCTAATTTCGTGCTGCGGCGGTTACCCGTCAAATAGACGACAGGGCTTGTTCCAAATTTGAATAGGCAATTTTAGGAGAAATTGATTGGTTTTTGGAATCTTGAATTGATTCAACGGGGCTAGTCGTAAAATGTATTCGAACCACCATTTCGTTATTTCGTCAAAGACAACACTTTTTGTTCTTAAGTAGCCATTTGATTTATAGTCTGTCAAGCCATTTCCTTCAGTAAATAGAAAAGAGCAAATTAAAAAAATGTAGGCGCGAAGGGTTATCGTCCTATAAGTAAATAGAAAATTTTAATTTCGCGCCTTTTCCAACTGACAAAGTTGTTTGCCCGGCTATAGATAATCAACAAATAGAACAAAAGAAAAACCATTATTATGATGCTTTTGAATATGTTTCACTGCTAGAGTCTGTGCGGAAAGAGAAGAGTCGTGGGATTTGAGGGCGCGCCAGTGCTATTTTATGGTTTTTGCTATGCTGACAACACTGGTCACGTGATTATAGTACGATACTAAAGGTCATGATACTTGAATCCCTTTTGTTCCGGTTTTTTACCACGGCTTACTAAACGGAGCCTGGTGGTGGTGTCGGCTCGTCAACTCAATCCTCTGATTTAGCGCAGGCACTAGTTTTCTTTTTAAAACACACTTGTTTTTATATCTCAGATACTAAAAAGTGACTGCGATTGACAAAACTGCTAAAATTATTTAAGAATCTGCCCAATACAACTGTAATTTTAGTACCAAACAAGATACGAGTCTCATTTATGTACTGCCTGATCTGTGCAGTCCAACAGTTATTAAAACCGGGTAGATCGGGTAGAAATTGGGCAATAGAACTGTAATTTTATCTGGGATATATTTCACCCATTGTAAACTTGACTTGTAATGTATGTGTACATTATTAATAATAAATATGAATAAAAATAGTGCATAAATAGGTAGGCCTTATTGGGATATGTCCGGTTCTCTCATCTCACGATATTTTACTTCGCCGAAAAGTCACTGCTAAATATGAAATATAATTTCGTAACTAACAGAACCTACAAATAAAGAAATATGTTATTAGAAAAAGTTTTATTCTTTGTAGTCGAAGTCTGAATTAAAATATTCAATGTCACTTATGTTTGAGCTAGCTTCAAAACAACCAGGGACACTCATAGAACTATCTTCATCTGAACTGGAAAAGCTTGAATCCGGCACGTAGATTACGAATTCTTGCATATCACCTACTTAGCGATCTTTTATTCGAGATACCGTAGGTACTTTTACACAATCCTGAAAAAGAAATTACATATAAATATGCATAAAATGGCAAGTATCAAGACTATTTGTCAGTTATTTTAAAGATCATGAATGACCTGCATATTTATGAAAATTAATATATTTTGAATGAATATACTTACCGATTATGTACCGGAGACAAGTTACTTAGGGAGCTTATTAAATAGGTAATTATTTAATATTAAATACAACATCAATACCCGCGAATAGCGGAAACACGTTCCGCGACTTTTTGTAAGTCGATAGTCGGCTTTTAGCCGTTTTCTTCCCGCTGACAAAACCGAACAATGTTAAATATAATTTTCCTTGTGGTTTTATGTACGGTTTTATCGTGTTTTGAAAATATTTTATACATAAAACTTGCGGTTTTTGTTAATAAAAAAATACATTGACAGAAGTTTGTTTACTTTTTAGAAGACAGGTGTCAAAGGTTTGATTGCCATATAAAATTTAAAATGTTAGTTCCCGTTTCTGCCACGACTCTTCTCTTTCCGCACAGACTCTATTTACGTGTCCGATACCTACTCAACGTATAATTTTTTAAGTGTAAGTACCAGTAGACTCTGTGTCGTATATGAGTTCATTTCATACTAGGTACTATGTATAAATTTTCAATAAAATAGTAAGCAGCGAATTTGGTTTCTTTATAAGAGAAGTTCTTTACCTAATGATGCCTATACATTTCATATTAGGTATGTAGTTGTTTTCTGTCGATAGCTTGAAACATCCTATCTACCGATTTACCGCTTTATGATATCGAGAGAACAACAGATCACTAATTGAAAAGCATTAATCCTGTCTCGATGGTGACTGTCCTGAAATCCCCAAACTGTGGACCCGTCGGCGATTCCATCGATTGCACGGCGGCATGTAAAATGCATGGCCGGCGCGGGGATTGCGTTGGATTACTTCAGGGTAAGGTAAATTTACAGACGACTGTAACCTGGGCACCAACTGTCAAGCCCTTGAACTTTTTTGAGATTTTAAATCTGACTCCTAATTAAATTAATTTATTAGATTAGAATTCTCATAATCGCGTTATCAGCAAACAAACGACGATGCTGAACAAATACCAATAATCCTGCTAAATCATTTTTGCAATGTATATAGACTAAAGCTATGCGATCAGGTTACTTCGTACATAAATGTCTGTTTTACCTATGTTCTATCTGATATTTCGAATTTCATTTCAACTCGCTTACAACACTCAGTATACCTTTTAATATTGCATTACTTGCCCCAAAATGTAAGCTTGAAAAAAAATAGACTTGCACGATTTAATTAAGTCGTTCCCAAAAATGCATATCTACTCAGACATTCATAATTATCTCAATTAAGAGACAGATCGCCTGGATTCCCGGATTAAAAACTATACAATATTGAAATGCTGTTCGTATGAAAATCCAGTAATAGAATTTTCAGACGAAAAAAAACTTCAATACGTTAAAAATGATATTTTAATGCCTTTTATGGGCTCGCCGTACGGCTTGTGAAATTCAATCTAGCTAACTAAAGAATTTACAAGATTAATGTATTTTATTAAGTTCACTGATATTTAATCTAGGTACCTATCAAATAAATATTTTGATGTAGTATTAAAACAGTATACTCCTTATACTTATTAGTTCTTGGATTCCTTGGTATACCATAGATAAATAATTGTAATGCAGTTTTATTTATTGTGTAGGTATTATAAGAGAGGCGTAGATCCACAGACATATAAATAACTATTTGAATTAATAATAATAGAAGAAAAAAAAATAAAGACATTCAGCCTATAGGTATACGTCCCACTGCTGCGGGCGCAGCACGGTTCCATTTTTATCGACTATCACTATGCGCGTCCCTTTCGCACTTAAATACTTGTTAGAACGTGACAGGTATGGTGACAAGGGATAAAAACGCCACCGTGCTACGCCGCCTGGGAATAGTCCTTGGGACCGAGAGAGTTTGGTCTACATATTGTATTATATTTAAATAACATAAGATATTACAAAAAGGAAACGCTGCCAGCCTCCTGGGCATCATAACACACGAAGGTGACCTGGGGAGCATTTTTTACCTATAAGTTAATTTAATATCTGTTAAGTTTTAATTTTAATGTTGTTTTTATTATCATTTTGTTTGTTATTGGTAAATAAATAAGTACATTAAAAAAAAACATAAGTTATAATGATGTCGTAAAAAAGTATAAGTATCTCTAGTTTACCTACAACTAGAAGCGGCTTTCGAACTTAACTAGCCATTAATTTCTAAATTCTAATTGACCTCTAAATCTTATTAAATTTAAGGTAATAAAGGTAAGATTGTAATTTCAGAGTTAAATCAATGAAACCTAACCTAAGAAAAAAATAGGATACATTTATTGAATGGAAACTGTATTCGCATAACTACACATTTAAAACTAAGTTCGGTTTTGCGAGCCATATACATGCTCATCAGAGGAATTTGTAAAGGTCGCCGTTGTCGGACCGGACACGACATGGAGGACTATATTTACCTACCACCTATACATATTAGGTACGAGTGAGTGGAGAAAAAATTTAATGTAAATGTGATTTCAATTTGAATGAATCATTAAAGTAATAATTATCATAATTACCTTTTAACATTATTATATCCTGTATTGCAAGTTAATTGAAAACACTTAAGCATTAATTAATTAATTAATGAGGTAACCCTTTTCTTATTCGATTGATGCTAGTAATTGTAAGTAATTAACAATTTGGTACATTATTAGCAATCATTAATTAATCAGCTGAAGGATGCAATTTATCTACTTACCTATCTAATTACTTAACCCAAATATAGCTGGAGCAACAACACATATAAAGCTGGTAATTTATTTAAATTATTCATATCATTCTGGACCTCCAGCGAATATGGACTTACACTTACATTTAACTTTTGCCTTCCGGTCCCTGGATCAAAAGTGGGGGCAGCCCGTGGACTTAGATATAGAAGAAGATTACTCAACTGGTGTTCCGGCTATCGTTGACCACTCTTCTACAACATTTTCATCTGAAGAATATCTGCGGACCATGAAGAGACAGAGAAGAGACCGAACAAAGCCCTATTTGAAAAAGCGGGTTCGTTTTATTGACGATTCACTTTCTAATATTTCCGTGCACAGAATACCGTCAATGTCTGACTTGGGAGGGTCAATTTCTTTAATGAACACCAGTGACTGCAGTGACTTCTCTTCATCAGCTGATCTGTCGAGAACCCTGATGACAGGCCGCGGGGTGTTGGACAACGAAGAAGATCAAGGGGAAGATATACAAAAACCCTTGAACAAATCTATTGAGGAAAGTGTTCCAAGTCAAACAAAGACTTTGTATCCAGATTTGAATGTGAAAAAACTACAACCAGTTAACATGTTTCATAAGCTGAAGAGAATTGCCAAGACACTGGTCGAGCCAACTATGGGAATAAAACGAAGAAAATTGTCTTAGCCTTTACCTATAATCCATATTATTTATTAATTGATTTGTTGTTAATTTATATTGACTATGTAGGTACTTTAATGATTTTGTTTAACAAAAATAAAATGTAATCGAAATGTTTGTTTTTTATTTGTTATAAGTTAATAATGGTTCACAGTTTGACCACTTGGGCTACATCTAATTAAAATAATATACATTTTATAACTATTTTACTAGCCAAGTACTTATAGTTCGCGAAGTCACCACATAACTACATGTGTCTGTAATGATACCGATTGAGTGCACTTACCAATCTGCGCTAGTTCTAGCAGGCATACCGACATCATTATCGGACATTATTTTTTACCTAAGTACAGGGCTCACTTTAAATGCCGTTGCCTTTGTAATTTTAAGCTATCGTATTTACTATTAGGGATAACAAGTAGGTGCTACTCTACTGAGCATGTTGTGTCGAAAGTATGCTATATTATAACGAGCCATTAATTTTAATTAAAAAATTAGCAGAAATTATACTTATGAACTTGAACTTGAAAAGTGACTGAATAGGTGACATTAGAGATTCCTTTAGACTTATTTCCTTGTGTTATGAAGGTAATATGACCTCTTTTCTAAAGGCACTAAGGCGTTCTTATAAATTATTCCCTTAGTGTACAAACGATAACATCTTCTTCGACATGAAAATTAATGAGTAGCGGTGCTTATTTACTGTCCGTAATTTTATTGTAAATGTTATGGCATCCATGCACCTGAATTAAAATCGTTACTCGAACATGAATAAAATATTTCAAAGTTGATTGTGTGTAGACATGTCTGGGAATTGGCAACGTGGGAATAATTGCACGTAAATGTGTTCGATTCCCAAGAAAACATATAACGCACACTTTTAATCGCTTCCATTCTAGGCCCTTCAGGGCCTGACTTACCATACTGCTCAAATAAAAAATATTACAGATAAAAAAAACAGTTTATTTTTTTATATTGTTATAATAATAAAGAAACCGAAACAAAAATAAAATGAGGGCGTGTGAAAACAAATGGTTTTCTCAGCCACACAAACAAGCTTGGCAGCGTAACGGAGCGCGCGTTAAGCCCGCTTTACAACGTTTTTAAATAAGGCACTTACGTCTTGCACCGCTTTCAAGAGGGTAAAAAGAACATGCACGAACAGCATTCATATTTTAAAAATCAGTTCTTGATTTGTTATTAATAGATATATTACAAAACTTTATTATGGGTTCTTGCGAGATGCACTGCGAGAAGTGTCTGGGTCGTATCATATCAATAACGAGTCAAGTTGTGATTTGTAAAGTTCGAATAGCCCTCTATGTTTATGTCTGCGGTCCAGAAGTTTTCTACCGAAAATAATTACTAAAAGTTTAACGACGAACTCGTGAAGCCGTGTAAACGATCCCTGTAAATACGAGGCGTCATATCCTTTGAATATAGAAAATATGGAAATATCACTGAATATTTTTTTAACTGACGTTATTCGTAAGTACATCCAATATATGTCAAAAATATAAACCTGCGTGAAAAGAAAAAAAACATGAAAACTTAGCGTGGTCCGGTTTTGAGTCATTATTGTCACGTAAAAAATATATATGCCTATATGGGTTTTTCTTCTTATTTGTTTTCTTTTTACTCCATCAGCGGTGCCAGAAGGATTACAGTTCGGTGTGTTGATGAAGTGAAATTGATATGAATTGAGTGAAGATGAAATTTTAAAACATTTTCAGTCATTTTTAAAACCATGTCGTGTTTTCGAATTTTGAGCCATTTTGATTTAGAAACTTCTTATATCAGACGCGACTTAATGAAAATTCTGATAGCGCTGTGACATAAAAATTCAAGAGAATCCTGTATGCAAATGTGAATCCCTCAATGTTTCATAGGTTGCGTAAAGCACGTTCGTGCAAATTAAGGCAAAAACGAAGCCAAGTTTAATACAATATCAATAAGGTAGATAGTATTCGCAAGGACTTTTTTAGAGCTACAACTAGAGAGGTTTTGTCTCGAAATGACTACCTGACAGAATATGCATTATGCATAAGTAAAATTAAGAGTTTCTCTGCGTCGATATGGCTTTCAAAATTAATTTAATCCTGTGACCATCATCACATCAAATGGGTAAAAACGTATTGTGATTAAATAAAGCAGGTACGAATATTATTGGCAAGTATTCGGTTGTATTAAATACTGACACGTAAACGAACGTGCACTCATAAACTCAAAAATAAATTTCACTCTGAAAATGTCATAGAAATTGAATTAGCTTTCAAATGGATGGTTGTCGATAGTGAAAGTGGGTTCTGATTCAATTCTTCTACAAATTCCTACTTGCACACCACTACAAGATACAATAGATACAAGATATAATACAATCCCACAAGATACAATATTCAAAATAATTAGGCTTCCCATGCAAGGTAGTACTTATATTTTTAAACTTGGCTGTCACACTATCGGTGTCATTAATAGGCAGAGTAATTTGCTTTTCATATGCGGACATGAGTTGATATCAATTTCGTGTCAGTTTTTGCAAAAGCCGGCATCGGCAGTGTCGCTTAAACATTCAAACGATGTTAATAGCACATTAAATTTGCGAAGAGACAGGGTTATAGCGATAACTGGAAATAAACAAGTACATTCACTAATATTAAGTGGGTTGTCGGGTGCGAACGCGAAATAGTAAATTAGTAGTTAGTATTAAATTAGTTGTAACTATAGAGTTATGTTATTAGTAAATAATGTTCAGACTATCGGTGACCAGAATATACAAAAATAAGTTAAGCATGAGTGGACATGAAGCGCCTTAGATTGGTATAATAAAATCGTGGTAGCCCCCTGGTAATTCATTAACATAACGTTACACAGTTTTTTCTTTAGCTCATGTGGTCTGATTACCGCTTGATAGTTCGGCCCAGTAACCGCACCTGTAAAAAAAATAATGATTCTATATTTTAGTTCCAGTTATATTATGTTCCGCTCTCGCGCGTGCGTTTGACCTCTTAACGTAAAGAAATAGCAGTTAAGCAATTTTACATTTACGGTATCATATAGATAGATCAAATTCAGAGTCAAGGATAAAAGCCCAGAGTAGATACGTCTTCTATTTCGCCGTAATCGAGGAGTACAGCACGCGCGCTCCGCGTACGTAATCGACTGACGCATACATCAAGATCATATATGTATATTATATATTTAAACAATAAACCACCTTATTCCATCGAAATAAGGTATTTACTTCACGTTCTTTTTAATTTTCCCGCCGCTTTACAGCGTCGTTTTCTTCCATCGTAAAGACTTTTAATTATATCTGACGAGGCAAAATTTGACCCGAACACATAAACCATATGCATTCTAACAGCAGAGTTTAGAGACTATTCTAGCTTTCACTCCTTCTTCTGAGGTACTGTAAAACTGTTCACGTGTAGGTATTAAACTTTCGTTTGAATCCCTTAGTTAATATAAGAAAAACTAACTCATCATTTTAATATTGGGACAGAGAACTTTGCTTTTACGTTTCTACGAGTAGAAATAAAGCTGTGCATCATGAGAACTTACTCGAATTTGAAACTACCCCTGGCAAAACATTTCATAGTTAGAAAACAACGCTCTCAGAGTGTTGGCATGAATAAGCCGATTAATTTGTATTTAAAATAGAAACAACGCACGGAACGTTACCGTTTACTCATACCTGCACATAACAAAGTGCTGCACTCATTGTTATCCCTCTTGTTCAATCCCTCCTTGTTGTTTTGCCAAAATGTGACATGTACGAGTATTTCATGCTAGAAGCAGCGAGACCACACTTGAATAAATAAATGTAGCTATAGAAGTTTACCAAAAGTTTTATCAGCATTATACAATTATTTTACTTACTATGATGGAATAAAAAGAATGTTACCTATTAGGTATATATGCTTTTAGGATGACTGATTGTTGTTATGTTTTTATACTTATGTGTAATTAATTAACTTACAAATTAGATAGTATTCTCGAAAGGGCAATTCAAATTTTGGTTTCTTAGGTACATATTTTTATTTAGTGTAATCCACCAACATTACGGGTACTGATTTACAAAGCAACCAAGAAAAGTCGTCAATTACCTAATTACAAAAACGAATCGCTATTAAATAATCATAATTACGTAGACTACAGTTCACAAGGTGATTAGGAATGCTGACCATGCTGTCTAGTATAGTCATCATTGTCGTTTCTAATAAACTTATGAAGTTTTGCTGAATTCTGACAAATTATACACGCCCCGGACTAATTCAACTGAAGTGCGCCGCAGAACAAAGGCGGGCTACATCGGATTCTAATTTGACTTGATTAGATTTGACCGACATTTTAAACACTGGTTTAACTCAAGCCGGCAATTTTAATTGCTTACTATTCACGGTACGGAACATAAGGGTTATCTCTTGTTATTCACTTATTACGTGCAGGTAATGCTGTTATTTAATAGCTTGTATGGAAATGCAATTTTATTCAAACTGACGTAATACTAAGTTAATATACTTACCACTGATGTGTAGAAGACTCAGAATAAAAAACTACGGAAGTAAAATCCTAACAGTAACGCGTTTGCATGCAAATGGAACAGATTAATGCACCCAAAATCTATACATTTTTAAATGTTTTATATTTATTGCAAAATTGTATCAAGAGGCGTTAATGGCGGTTAATGATATTTATATTTTTTTATTCATAGATGGACTTAGCTACAAATGCGTAGAACTGCGTATAGACCTCTACGAGTGCATGCATCAGCGTAGCGTAGCTACGTGCAGTACGTACGCGTACGCCACCGTACCAGTTGCAGACGCCCCGCGCCCGAGCAATTAAAACTTTACAGCGAAAAGATTCCTCGCCTCAACGCGTCTGTAAGATCCGTATGTATGTAAACAGATTTTTCTAATTTGAAAAGCTTGGCTTATGAAAAGATGCTGCAAAGCTAGAAGTTAATGAGTCGCAATCGCATCATTTGTAAATAGAGGCAGGATTAGTGATGTGCCATGACCGGGAATTTCTCGGTAAGTGTTTGAAAAAATTATCTGCTGATACCGGGGCTTTCTGTGCGTTCGTTTATTTTAATTCAAACTTTAACGTTTCAATTAATGATCATTTCGAAAAGAGAATTGTATACTTACTTAAAGTTACCGCGAATTTCTCCTATATATTTAGGAAAAATTTTAGTGGAAATCCGTGGTCTCTGCCTACCCCTCCGGGAAATAGGCGTGATTATATGTATCTATGTATGTATATTTAGGAAATTTCAGAATGTTACCGAGAACGTCCTCCTGAATATTGGCTATAGTTTACAATTATTGACCCATTAGAATTCTATATTTCATTGACAGACACATTGATGTCGTATTCAACAGTGCTCTGTCACAAAAACGTAAGCGCCATGAAATTCATGTAATTTTTAGCATCGCTCTTTTACTTCATACTTTACTACTATCAGATAAGTTTCAATCATTCTAATTAAGTTAGAATGCATTACCTATAGCTTTTTATTTTAATTATTATGATCGAGATATTGTTAGGTGTTAGGTACATTCGGCCTTCACATTACAATTAAGTTGGATCGCAATATTGCAGTTTTTTTTAATTCAAATCAGATTGGTATTACCGCTGAGATTAGAGCCATTTTTTAAGTATTCGACAATGATTCACTAATAAAAATACAGTTCATAAGTTAAAATTCACTTTTCTATAATGTACTTATTGAAAATAAAATAAAAACTATTAATATTTAAGTTTTACTTTTGTTTGGTTACAGTTTTTGCCTAGATATTTTAATTCAAAAATGTAATTACTAATCCAACGCACACAGTGAGTTAAATTCAATTTCCAGTTTCACAAAACGAAAAAATATAGTGCCGTTGATTCCGAGTAGACATGTGCGCCGCGCCGCCGCGCCGCCGCCGCCGACGATTTTTCCACGCCGCCGCCGCCGATAAATTTGACCGGCGTATAATCGGCGTGGGAAATTTTGATACCTATCGTGTCTTATTCCATGTTGCGTAGTGAGTAGATAGTGTCAAAGGTATAATTTAAAGATCCTTATGCTTATTATTTGCCGGTGAACCAAATTAGCATCATTTTTGTCGTTGCGGTGTTAGCTCGATTTAGTGTTAATTTAAACAAGATCTAGTTTCTGGATCTCAAGTTATTATTTGATATTTTTTTCGCACAACTGTTTTGTAGAACGAAATTGTACATTATGTGATAAATAAATATGATTTATTTATTCATCACATAATATACATTTTCATTTAAAATTAAGCGCGATCAATTCTTAGTCATTTTATGGTGATTATCAGCTTATTTTACTTAACAATATATATTTCAATCAAAATTATAAAAATCAGTTTAAAGCTTCGCAATAAGCTATAGGTACTTAAACAATTATACCTACTTATAGGAACTTAAATCACCAACTATCATCACTAAGCTAGAAGAAAACAAAGTAGACTTTAGTATTCCATAAAACGGGACACTTCAAAGACATTCTGTTGAGCGAATCTACCCGCCAGAGACGTTTTCTTTCGAAAACGATGACATCTTTCATCTAACATTACATTTCTGTTAAACTTCAGCTCAGACAAACAGTGTAAAGTATGTAGTTCATCATTATTTCGTAACAAATCCTAGGTGAGGCGACAGCGGCTGGGAAAAGTCAATATACATAGATTTAAGACTTAACTTATAAAGTTTTTTTTTTGTGTTTTATTTGTATTCCACTTACAAAGTAAGTAAAAATACTGCCTAAAATGTAGCGTTTTAAAGTATCCTTTTTATTTTAATATTTGCACATACAATTGGTAACCGTTAGGTTGGTATTGGTACTAAATGGTTGCCAAGTGTCATGATGGGGTATAATTTTCGGCAATAATTTAGAAAACACACATAATGGGTCAAACAGATCACTGTGTTACGTTCTTTCCTGTGGACATACACAAAGTTAAGGGCTATAAAGATTAATTTTCTTATTTAACCCTTATCCACGTAAAAAGGTCCTCCTTTTATTTACAGAACTATGATAAAATCATTACTTACATGCCCACAAGCTGTTAACTATTGCCCACAGGAGAGAAAACTAGCGTGTTCGCGCGAACTGTACATTTTTCTCCCCTATGTTTTGGATAGCCTAGTAAATACTCTGAAGGCTTTAATATAGGGTTTCTAAGGCTACGTTCTCATGCAGAATCAAAAATTATGCCACGCCGATTTCACGCCAGTCACGCCGCCGCCGCCGGTCAAAAAATCATCGGACGCCGCCGCCGATGATTTTGCCATCGGCGCACATCTCTAATTCCGAGTCAGCTTGTGAAAATGAAGTTGCTGAGAAATTGCTTGCATACAAAACTGTGCAAAACTTTGCTATAGCTTTTCAGATAAGTAACTAGCTCGTGTTAATGTTTAGCTCTTTGTGATTCCCCTGCGCGTGTGTATGAAGGAGTGTCGAACTGCTTTCAAACTTAATTTCTGTCTCGCGCAATCCATAAAGTTCCGAGTGGTGACTCGCGAGGCATAACGCTTGTCGTGAATAAAAAACGTTGTCTTCGCTCAGATTTGTTAACTATCTGAGTTCCTAACTTTGCAGGAAACATAAAAGTAATATTTTTGTATATTTGTTTGGTTTTAAAGTAATATTTGATGTGCACACATAACGTCAGAAACACGTATGCAGGTTGAGCATCTGGTGTTGAACGTTCAGAATCGTGAAATAATATACCAATCCAAGCCATTTGCTAAATGGATATCACATTTATGTTTCTAAATGCGTCTCGTGATTGATAAGGTAATTATTACTTAGGAGACTGAGCTCTCTTTAAAATAAACAACATTTATGAACACAAAACGACGAATTTCTAAAGAATTAATTAATTCATAAAGTGGGCATGCAATTTTGCAGCTTTGTGTACATGTTAAATGTAAAAATATCATCTTGGTTTCATAGGTAGTCCTATAAATCCGGTAGTCCTTGCTGCAGTAATGATGCCTGATTAGCAAGAAAAATATCAAGTCAAAGTCATATTTTTTAATTGGGATCCTTTTCTCGATGATCGATTATTCGCCCATTATAGGTACGCCCGCTCAGTATAATACCTATTATATTTAGTGAATACAATAGTGTATAACCCACACGCATAGTAGGTAACCCGGTTTTTTTGCTCTTAAATATACCAATAAAAAATATATCTCAGAGCAATAAAAACTGTCACTAACTATGCGTTATCTCTGAATTTGGTCGGTTTATTCGGGTTATTCGGGCCCACCCAGTATATAAGCCATTTATATGTAGAGCTTCTTGTTTTTAAGACTGAATATTTTAGCAATATGTCGATAAGTAGTCCAGAGCAAGAGTATGGATGCTTTTTGTCTTGTCGATCCGATAGTGCAGGCAACGACTAGCCTTCTCCGTCGCTATCGGGATTAGGAACGCCTGTAACGATTGAATTCTTATTAACAGGGAGGTCAATTCGAAGTTACATTTGATATTCAAATGATTTGATGTTGATATCATTCAAACGTGCTTTTCGCTCGTACTTGTTGATAAATGTATTGGCGCGAGCGAAACGTACAGACGGATGAAAACAAAATGACATAATTATGACATCAAAATGTAACCTTGCATTGGCCTCCGAAGCGAACCTGATTTCCTTATGGAATTGATAAGAAGCAATTCGATCCATGTTTAAGATAAGACCTTGTTTGTGCAAAGAAAATAAACTTTGAAATTTGTTGTAATGCTACCTGCTTTGTGAATATCAAAGTATTTGCCATTTTGCGTAGATAGAGCGGCATCGCTTTAATATAAAATTTCGACAATCTTGTCTTTAAAAAACTGGATTTATCACAAAACGACTTTAAATATTATCTACTACATATATTAGAACTTCAAAGCATCGAGACTTATTTTATCTAATGGTGAAAATTACATCAATACAAGGTTTATCAATAAAATTAATTTTATTTCAAAATCGGAAAGCTTTTCACTAAATATGCCAGGAGAGCGCTTTACGGGTGTAGAAATTTAAATTTTTACATTGTTGACGTTGAATGTACGAGATATACAATTGGTCTTTGAAAATATTGCAAAGACATGTAGAAGGTTTGTGTAAAATATATATTTATAATTTTTTCAGTGTGTTACTGTGAAAACAGTAAATAAAAATTATTGAAAATATCAATTCTTCATTACTTCAAAACTTCATTACCATTAGGTATCTACTTACCAGGAATACAAATCAAATCAAAATCAAATCAAATATCATTTATTATCAGGCAACTAAGGCCCATAGATACATACCTTACAAACTAACATACATACAATAGTAAAATCTTACAAGCTAAAAAAATATTTCGGCGACACGACAACAACAACACAAACACATACACAAACACAATACATTAACTTTTCTATTTTTCCGTTGCAGCATAAATACTATATGTAAAAATGATTATGGAGTTTTGGAGTCAGAAAGCCATCTTTTTATGCCTTCTTCGCCTAGTGCAGCTTTTATATTATGCACAATTCAGTAATACCAACCAACAGAGTTTTGTTTAAAGTACCCTAAAGTATTTGATATATTTTTGCATATAAAGAGATAACCGCGATCAAAGGATTGCTTTCAAAGTGGTTTACCTAGCGAGCATATTTAAGTTTTCATGAAGTGAGGAAATGGGAAATAAATTGGATTTGTATAACTTTCTTAGAGCAACATAAGGAAATATTTATTTTGAGTTTCACTGCGATTATAAGAACTTCATTATTGTTTTAAATTGTCTGGCACTTAATGGTACTTATACTCTAATTCGAAATATTAGCTTTGTAAACTCTACTTAAAATGCTTAAATACATTTAGGTATTCATTAATTAATTCCAACATTGAAGACGATAGTGGATGATCGCTTCTCCATACAAACGTAGTCTCCCATTTCCTCCCTATTGACAGTTGGTTTTTCGCTCCTAAATTAAAAAAATAAAATTCAAACGAAGAGATATAGCTATAGTTAATAAACTTAATTTTATAATTTTATTGAAAAAAAAAAGAAAACAATGTCAATATCCAGAGCGGAAAATGGCGACTACATTTGTATAAAAAACTAGTGATTCTATAAGACTAATACCTACGGCCCGATTCTAACTTTAAGATACGTCAGTTAATATATCTAGAAACGATATGGATTAGATATGTCAGTGTCAAATGTGATGTTTCTTCAAACAAAAACGTCACTTTTGACACTGACACACCCAATCTATATCCTTTCTAAATCTATTAATTGACGTATCTAAAAGTTCGAATCGGGCAGCTACTCTCATCAAAGTAGCCCCAGATCAAAGGAGTATTAACTTTGTTTTTATTTACATCGGCTAGTCAGCCGCTCTCGTAACGGATGTAACGAGCTGAAATTTTGCACCCGAACGCGTTTTCTAAAAGTAATGCAGAGCGACAAACAAACAATTCAAGTATATTAATACTTTAAGAACAGTTTTCGACTTTAAAACTACCTTTTGTGCAATATCAGTAGCGGACTGTCATATTTCGTTCACTATTTGTATTGCTTCGATTCACAGTTTGTAAATGCAGCCTTATTAAATACATTCACGGGCATCATGTTACAAGTTTCAATAGTTTTTGTAGCAGATATTCTTAAATATTTAAAGAATTCGGCACAGGCAAAGTTGTAATAATAATATATTAAAACACAAATAAACAATAATTCTAATAAGAGCTAATCTATCTTAAAACGGTACGGTACAAAGAGCACGCATTAACAGAGGTAAAGTTTCAGACGTTCGACCAAACTCGTCTACATATGAGGAGTGTATTTTCAAAAGGCCTTATTTTTGTATGGTTTTCATAGAGAAATAAGACACTCCTCATATACTCCGAGCTCTAAGAGCCGCGTATTAAAGTCCGTTAAAGGATTGGGTGCCGGTGTAGAATACAAAGTTGTGTTGTTGTTCCGCAATACATATTTTATTTATTTATTTAATACGATGCGTTTCATGGAAAGAAAATAATATTTGTTCATATTTAGTATAACTTACTGGCTTAGGAAATTTAAAAAACCATCCAAGTGCGTGTCAGTTAACGCATAATGCCTTTAGGGCTTCGTAATATATATACAAATAAAACACAAAATATCCCAGCACTTACGTCCTTTTATTAAGAAATAATGATTTTCTACAAATCTGCTCAAAATGTTAAGTGAATAAGAACGTGCGCATTTTCATTTTTTCAACTCCTCGCCCGCTTAAATATGGTGCTTATGGGCTTTATTTCTGCTGCTGTCTGTATCAAAACAAAACCAGTAGGTATATCTCATCAACTGTAAAAATAACCTCACAGTCAGCAACATCAGATAGTAGAGTAAATGTACCTACTAGTGAACCATTAAAAATATTTTAATTAAAAAGCTACTGGTTAAGTGTAAGCCTAACTCGCGAACCAAGGATTCCGTACTTTGCACCCATTTAATTTTTTATTAAAAAAATACTTCCTACTTGATGATATGGAAATTTCAACAGATTAAAAATACAGCATGCAAAGGCGGTTAAATTCCAAAAAATATACATTTTTGTTCAATAAAAAAACAATATAGAGATAAACTTAATTATATTTTTCCTGTAATATTTACAGAAACTAATGTTAACGTTTTTTTTATTCCATTATAAATCAAAACTTATTTATATAATCAAGTCCTTTTGTATGTACCCCACCCCTCTTGATCTAGTAGCTAGTCTTTGAAAATTGCCCCCGCCCTCCTCTCATTATTTCCATAATTTTTCATAGATAGAAATATTTAAAAAACCTCTCAATAATAATAATATATAATATATAATAATAATAATATATCATTTATTTCAGAATTAAATTATTCCATATAAGTACACTTAAATAAAACTCTATATACATTTACAAACTACACTTAAAAACTAGGTGCGCAACATGTGCATCTTGTTCCAGTAGTAATGGAAGGGACTATCTTCCCGTCCTGCCACTGTTTCCAGGAGACTGTTGGGGCTACCGGCGATACGTCTCAGCAGGGACGCGACACGTTTTCGCATTATCGCGTGAAAGCCATCCGTGCGCGCCTCCGCGAACATGCCTGACGCACTGCAATGCCGCGGGAGCCCCAACAGCATCCTGAAAGCGTTGTTATATTGGACGCGCAGGGCGTTGTAGGTTTTTTGAGTATAGTTGATCCATAGACTGCAGGTGTAAAATGACTGACAGTATGCCCTAAATAGGGTAATTTTAACGTTTCTGTTACACCTAGCAAATCTACGGATCAACATGTTACTCCTCACCGCCAGCGCCCTGCGTTCCCTTTCGATGTCCTTGTTGTCTGTGAGGGATGACGTAACCCAGTGCCCCAGGTATTTAAATTCTTCGACTATCTTGAGAGGAGTGTTGCCAAGTTTAACCTGAGGGGTACGCGGGTAGCTCTTAGTACCCGCTTTAAAAACTAACAACTCACTCTTCGAGGCATTATACCTGAGGCCATGAGAATCCGCATACCGCTCACATATCGTCAACAGGTCTTGTATGCCACTGATTGATGGACTCAGCAACACCATGTCGTCTGCGTAGCTTATGTTATTTATAAATTTACCAATATCATACGGGTCAAATTGCATTAGAGGATTTTGAGTTATAGTAATACAACTTTAAAATAACTGCTTATTAGCAAATGATATTTAATTATGAGCTATTAGTAATTGTATATGTTTCTTGTGCCTTATAAAAACTATACGCCATGGTTTTAGATGCATGAAACAAGTAAGTACATTGGTACACTAATTTCAGAGTAGCTTGCTTGTCTCCTTAGGTATTACTGGTCCATACAATTATTTCACATTTTTAGCAATTCCTCTTTACAACTTATTTGCTTTACCTAAACATAAATGCTGCTATATAAATAAAAAAACAGCCCTGGCATAAATATTGAAAACCTTCCTTTAGAGAAAGATGATTTGTTTTGTTTATTTGTTTGTTTATTGGTACCCACAAGCACCCTTACCCCATTCTAGATGTTTCGCCATGTAGTCTACGCCAGCTAGCGAAGCGCTCGCTTAATTAATTTATCTGTTAATGCTAGCTGTTTAGAGAATTACACACCGGGACGCATTGTTGTATTCTTGCGGGACGAGCTATTGACGGGCGCCGCCGCACAAACAACGCCGCCAGCACCAACGGCATCCGCAGTTAACTAGATCTTTGAGCGCAGTAGGACTTCGGTTTGATCGTGTTTGCTCGCTGCTCACTAGTTAGACTGCGAATAACGGATAGCTTCTTTGTATTTCAATTCGCAACTTTACTAACTAGCTGCCGGTGACTGATTAACAACTTCAGGGTTCCGAATAACACGCTCTAATTATGACCTAACTTCATTAACAGATAGTTCATTTTAGTGACTGTATACTATGTGGTTGTAAACAATTAAGTGCTTGCCAATTTATAGATATAAAAATAACTCCCGGGAGTATTCAAGCGTTGTTACATTCACTACAAAAAAAGCTCAAAAAAAAAGTAAAAATGTAAAAAAAAGAAAAGTAAAAAAGTTAAAAAAAAAGTTGGTAGTAGTTAAGTAAAAAGTTCTTCCACCCCAAAGTACCTTTCCAAATAGAGATATATCTACAGTTCGCGGTCAAAGATATCTTTAGATTATTGTGTAGTAGAACAATTATGTTCTACTTGGTAGTTATTAGAGAATGACAGATACTTTTGACACGTAGTCTGATTCGCTACTTTTGATGCTGGCTGTACCAATAAAAATCCATTTTCTTATAGGCATAGGTACCCCAACAAATGCCAAATTTATAGATACGCAAAATTATCATTTTGGTAAAACAATCAGAGAATCGGCAATGTCTTAAAAGCTTTAATTTATTAAGTAGGTTATAATTCAATGTTCTGTTTCGTAAAAATCACCTTTTGCGTATTTTCATTACTGTTTAAATATTGAAATTTCGATAGCTACTTATGTCAAAAAAATGCACGAATGTCATGTGGTGATAGATATACTTACAAGAAATTGTTTCAGCCACGTGGCTACTTTTTCTGGTATCACGTTGTGAGCGTCAAATAGGTTTAGGTTAAAACATTTATTGATTGGTATGTAGGGTAGATTAAAACTCCGCGCTTTTTCTATGGTCGCTCTTTATAATTTAAGAGCAACTTTGTGATAAACTAGGACAGCCAGGAGGCCAAAATATATGTAATAAATGGAGTGTTCGTTTACGAATTCCAAGTCAAGGCCTGTTTTTACGGAATCCTCGCAAGCGGTTTTAGAATTACTCGCCGACGATAGACAGGCACGGGATGTATCTTATATTTGGATTTTTTTCTCATTTTGCTTAACATATGCACATGTCGATTCAATTTAGCAATATTTGCCAATTTAAGTAGCAGCAAACGCCTTTGCAACATCTTTGGTTCTGTTAACGGAGCTTCATTCAGTAAAATCGGTGGTAAGGGCGGTAGGATGTTTTTCCTCAATATTTCGTTTTCCACCATTCCTTGATTTGAATTTAAAATAAGTGGTGTAGTACTGCGACTTACTGATATGGCACGTGGATTTGTCAAGGTTTTTGCTAAATTTGGATGGCCTACATCAGAACCACCAGTTCTTAAAACATCAGCCTCAGTGTGCGGTTTGTCAGGCAGTTCAGGCAATTTGGGGTCTTTATTTGATACTTGTAAAGTACGAGACGTGGGTTCATCCTTCTTATCAAGAGTTTTATTCAGGATCTCTTGAAGTTTATTAATTTTATCATTTAATTTCTTAAATTCTGTCTGCAGTTGCAAATTATCCTCGGCATGCCTTAGCAGTTGTGGTGGAATATCAAATTGATTTTTGTTTATAATTGCACCCGCAATTGGAGGTCTGCCTTTAGATGGCTGGGTTTTCATATGAGTGAGTCTGTTAATTTTCGGTTTGTCTGTGATATTACCCGAGATATTTCTTAAACCTGAAAAAAATGGAAGATATGTAATAGTCATATTTTTTCCTTTGATTTTGGGCTTTGGTTTTGGCGTTGTAGTGTGCATACGAATCTTTACTGGAGGATTTGGAGATTCAGGTGGTTTTTCGTCTTCAATTTCAAAAACTATTTCCTCCTTAAGAACAACCCCTAAACCATTATCCGTCGGGTTATGAATAGTAGGAGGTATTGGTACATTGTGACTTAAACTGCGTCTAGGTGGCAGATCTTCAAATCTTTCTTTACTATCTTTATAATTAAACCACGGTAGTTTATTACTATCTTCTAATGATTCCAAATTATATTGTGGCTCAGTTCTTTCATACATATTTTCGTTATCTTTAAAGCTTGGTTTTAAATTTGTACTATCACGTAAATACTCAAGTATATTATGGTCGTCATGGCCAAAAAAAGGAAGTGGCGTTTTATTTTCACTATCTATTTTGCCATCTCTGGCATGTTCTAAAGACTTGTTCGAAGGAAAATTGTTTACGTAAATGATTTTAGAATTTTTATTATTTAAATCATTTTCAGTTGAATTTACACTTGCATCTGCACTGTCCGTATTTGGAACTGCTGTTGTGGTTAAAACCTGCCACTTTTGTCTTTCAGTTGATGGTTCTTGTGCATGCTTTTGTTTCTGATTTTGGTTCATGACTGTTTCTCCGTTTGGAGCTGGTGTATGATTTCCCTCAGTTCTTGCAATTAGTTGTTCCATCATTTCATTGAAATTTTCTATAGGACTTTTTCCTCGTGCGCTATTAGTCTCCACTGACACACAGTTTTTTATATTTGCAATCACGATCAGTGCGATGAAAACTGAAAATTACATAAAACATAATTTAGGCCCACCTGCACCATTTCACTAACCCTATTGTTAGGCAACTCCAGGTTCACCGGTTAAACCTGGAGTTGCCATGGTTACGAGTACAATTTGACACTAAGTTAACTGTTTAACCGCTTAACCCCGGGTTAGTGGGATGGTGCAAGTGGGCCTTAGTTAAGTATACATAACCGGACGATTTTTTTTATTTTACTTTATTAGGTACACTAAACAGACATCGTACAATATCATGGGTAATATATTTGCACATTATGGCTTAAATCTAGCACGAGATCCAAAGCAAGTGTACACAGCATGTTTTACAATTGAGCGGAAATATTACAAACTAATTAACACCATATTATAGCTACAGTGAAAAATATCAGAGAAGAAATAACTATCTAAACATTACAATATAACGAGTAACGAACTTTACATTAAATTATAAAGACTATTAAACATCACAAATGAAACAAACTTAAAAGAGGATTAAGGCAGATGTCATCAGTTAAGTGGGAGAAGAGGAGAAGAGGACGGCAGCCAAGCACTTCCTAAACCTAGCGATTAGGTACTTAATTTAGCTAACAGTGCTGGATAGTACAGGTATGGATTATCAAATAAAGTATACTATACCTACTGATGTAAGCTACTTACACACAGTTGGCTCCATGGCCATCGATTTCGGTCGACTCGCGCGAATCGCACTTTATATTGCCTCAATTATTCTCGGCTCCTGATTAATTTGTGTTATCGCTTTAATTCCAACTTCATTAACTTTCATTTGCTGTAAACACTACTAATGCGCCAGACAGAACTAATTGCTATTTTACCATTTACAGAGTGATTACTTACGTATTTTATATTGCGAATAGCTATTATGATGGACAAAAATCTATACTTTGGTTTCTAACAACTGATAAAAGGTACATTTTTTCAACTTTTTAAGGGTTACTTTTCTATATTTATTTTCTGCGTAGGGAGTTTTATTATTTTATTTTATAATTATTTCAAGGTTTTTAAACTAACCTAGGGTTTTATCCATTGGAGTATATAACCATTTTATGCCAACAATGCCTTACCTACATCATTTTGGAAAAGAGCTGACGTTAAAAACTGCTGAATCGATTTTTCTCAAACATAGCTAAGAAACACCACAAGATAACCCGTTTTCACGTAAAAAAACCGCATCGTAATCGGTCTATCCGTTTCAGAGCTACGATGCCATAGGCAGACAGATAGACAGATATTGGCGTTAAACTTAACACACCCTCTTTTTGCGTCGGGCATTACAAAACGATGTTCACCCTGTTATCGTTATTAAATAACTTGGGATTGCATAGTAGTTTGCACCTGACCTCCACAATATTAATGAGGGTTTGTTCACTAGTACGTAGTATAAAAATAGTAGTGTAAATGATTATATTTATTCATATTTATCCAATACCTTTAAACGAGCAATTCTTGTTTATTTATATAATATATCTCTGGGAAAACCGCATTTTGGAGTTTTTATATGTTTTCCAAGCAAAGCTCGGTCTCCCAAATATTTAATATTTATCATTTTTCGAGATTATTAACAACTCTAGCATACCTCCAAAAATGGGAATCATTTGTACAGAATTACGACACAAAGTACACTGTTTTTGCTCTTGAGTGTAAGAAATAAACCTTAAGTTTTACCAGCTGCATTCAACATTGAAACCCAATAACATTTTTAATTTACGCAATAGCAATTTACAAGTGAGTGGACATTGAAAAAAGCAATCTTGGGCGCCGTTAAGTTGGCTGCTGCGGCGGCATCAAGTAAACAGCTCGCTCCTGCCGCATTTCAATCGCTGAGGTATTTGTGTTTTATTGGAGATAGTCGGAGCGTGCGGCGCAGCCGGAACCACGGACGAAACCTTTGTTTTATTGACTCGCTTTATGGACTCGTCAATAGAGTTAGTTATTAATAGAATATTAGTTTTAATTTGAACATTTTACCGTTTTTAAGTATTAGTCAACGAAATAGAAACCCTTATATTTTCGCCTTATACCACACCTATGTCTGTCTGTCTGTCGCTTTTACACTAAGTATGTGTTGTTCGAAACGAATGGACGTCTTCAAAAATCATTTTTAACTAAGTAGAGTCAATATATCTACCTATATCGGAAATAATAACTATGCAAAGAAAAAAAAGTGTCACCTTCCGTGTAACTTTGAAACAAGGCAGTAAGGCTTAATAAGACTTTCAATTAAAAATGTACCGTTTTTTTTTAATTTGCCGTCTTTTTGTACTGATAGAATTGGTTTGCGAGACTATCGTATTAATCATACAATTTAAGTATGACGAGGGAAACTTGTAAGTCATACTAAACGTCGCTTATTATTATTATACTCGTACCTAGGACATAGGACCAACCAATTTCGTTAAACAACAAAATCAAAATCTTTATTTATTAAAGGGGCCCACAGACGGAAGCTGCAGCTACCATGGTAAGTACCTCGCCGGACGATATCAGCCTGTCAGTTGTTCGGAACTGTCACCTTTTGCGTTAACTTACAGGCTGATATCGTCCGGCAAACTGGTAATCTAATCTGTGGGTCCCTTAATTACGTCTGTTTTTAGCTTTGAGTCACGTTTTGCCGTCTACATTTTCTGTTTGATACTTCTATAATCTATAAAGCACAATTTACTTATTTGTGTATACGTGTATACCAACTTCATGATCCTACTCATTACTCGTTCTAGTTATTTGTTAGTATCCGCTAGCGCATAGAATGGAAAATGTTTGTTAACAGTGTTAACTGTCCACAGAATATTGGCGAGGGTCACGCTGACACGTGGTTATTTGTCTACGCGCACGTTGGAATAATTGAGGTGTACATTTTCACTTTGTTCCATTTCCATTTGATTAAAATGGTTGTACCTCACTTGTACACAACCTATTCGGGGTTTACTAAACGATTTGAACGGTTCGGCGGGCTGTGCAACAGCCGCTGACTTTTTGGGCCGTTTGTATAAATTTTATAAAATCTGTTAGTTATCAAACATCTAGGACAGAATACGGCGGGCGTAGAATACTTTTGAATACCAAATATTATTATGTTGTTCTGTCACATCACCAGAATAGTATCATATTTATTCATATGATCCTCTGAACACATGAAACACAATAAAATATATGAGTACGAGTATTGTGTTAAATTCTAACTAAGATTACTTTACCCTCTACGTTAGGTAGTTGGAGTGAGGATTAACAATTACATTTAATTTACGCATAGGTACATGCCATATAATCCATATACCTCCCATGTAAAGATTGATAAAAACTGAGCAGTGTTTATTTTTCTAGATGTGACCCTACCGAGGTCTTTTCGAGGAATGGGATGGGATCCTTAAAATAACTCCTTTTTCAAGAACCCTGCAATACAGTGCAGGTTTTAAAGGGTTGGTATAATATAAGGGTTATAACATGCATTCCCTCGACAACATCTAGAGTTGCAGGTGATGCGACCAAAGTCCACGGCAACCGCTTAACGTCAGACGCGTCGTATGCTTGTTTACCAATGTGGTATAAATAACAAGAGCAAATTCTTAATTTAAAAGTGGAATCTACAAAATGCAGCCAGTGAGGATTTATTTTATACGATTCAGTTTAACGTTCAATGTTTTATAAAGGTTAGTTACAGTTTACAGTGCAGTTTTAAATATATTAGCTACTAGGTCCCGCGGGTCGTCGGGTACATTTTATGGGTGTGTAGTAAAATTTTATCGTGTAACAGTAAAGAAGCAATCAGTCTGGTGGATATTGGCCTGCGGCATCCGTAAACACGTGCATTTTTATGCCCGTGCGCAGTTGCCACGATTATAGGACGCGCGATGTGCATTGCAATAAGCATCTGGTTCGGTTTAAATCTTTGGTATAATTGCTAGAATATTTATTGGTTGGAAAGGAAGGGAAAGTGGCTTTCGTACATAGGCAGGTATGGACTATAGGTAGCCAGAAATGAGGCTAACAAATAAAATGTTTGAAAATTGTGTAAGTATGGAGACCAATTATGGGGATAATAGGTCTCCATTCCTGCACATTTTAAGAACAACCATGATCCAAAATATATCTGGCACATAAAAGTAGTTAAAAAATATCTCCTTATCTATTTAGACGACAACGGTTTCACGAAGAGCAGCCGCCGCGAGCACTCGAGCCTGAGGAAGGACCCCCGACGGGCCTGAAACATGTCGCCAATAGCGACTAAAAATTCAAGTGAATGAAACATTTGTTGTCTAAACAGTTTAAAATATGTCTCACAAGTTTAATTTCGATCTCTCTTTTTTATTTATTCATGTTTCTATTCAAGGAGCAATTTTTTTAATGCGTTTTAGCCGGCGAACGTATTTCGTCGGGTGACGATACAATACAAAAAAAAAACAATATTATTATTTGTAATAACAGATCCAAAGGTGTTCAAAACGACCTTCGTTTTTAATGCCTGGAATACATGCATTTTCCCAATACAAAAGCACATGATGATTGCACCATACTTTCTTATACGTCCTGTAGAGGTGTAGAGACAATAAAATTTAGTAAGAAATCACTTCGCATGCACGCAGAACTAATATATAACTAAACTAGCGTCATCATCCTTAGTGTATTGTCAGGGGTGGTGGGATATGACAAACATATTAGTATAGCGGGTAAGTCCTGCGCAAACCGCGCGGAGCCGTGCGTGTCGGGGCCGGGGCGCACGGGATCTCGCCGCGCCGCTGCACGCTGCCCTGAGATCAGATCACACTGCGTCTGTTTTCATTTCGGCTGCACTGTTTAAACACTAGAATACATAACGATTTTATCTGTTTTCATGAGAAATAGGTCATCAGTGATATGTATATAGTATTCCGTCCATCCAATTTAAATCATTTGTTGGTTCGCAGTATAAAAATTATCACCTCAACTAATTTTGTAGGGCCTAGAAGTCATGTCGTTTGGTAATTTTAAAATAAACAAAGTAACAAAGGCTATTTATTTATTATACAAAAGGTTAATGGTACATAAATAATCATACAAAAGTAACTTAAATATATCTAAATATTAAAATAGTACCTTCTAGGAATTGGAAGTAAGCACAATAAACTAATTACCTCTATTATTTTTCAATGTACCTATACATTCAGTTACAGTGTAAAGAGGAAATGTATTAACTTTCAAATAAAAATAATCCATACATCTTACGGTGTTTCATTTAATATGTCTAAATAGAATAGAATAGAATAGAATGTAGAATGTAGTCTATTTAAAAAAACTAGTAAACTTAATATTATTCTAGTTAAGTTAGATTATTAGTAAGAACATTCTCAAAATATAATTTTATTAAGATCTTTCCATAGTTAGTTGTGCCCTGGCCATTGCCAGTAGACCAACAATCTATCCCACTTTTCTGAAAATATACGAGCACGTATTTTTGCCTAGTTAATCATAAATACAGGCTCAATGCTTTCCGCGCGAGTTCTAAAAACACTGTAACAATGAACTAACTTATAATAGTGCGGGCTTTGCTATTGGCAGCTAATTTCACTGAGCAAAACACCGAGCATTCACACTTTTTTTTCTGTCGACATATCAACAAATTGCATTTAGGTAGTCGACTGCAAGTGCTGAGGGTAGTTTTTGGGTTCTGTCGTAGAGATAAATATGTAGTAAACTAAAATCATGTATGGCAATATAATCATTTTTAAGTCATTAGATTAGAGTTACATTTATTGCCATTTAAAAATGAAGTACTATTTCTAATTCTATTAATAAATGCATTTTTGCTTAAATATTTATTCTTACATTGGCTTTTGCAATTATTTAGGTTCCAGCTGACGGATGGATTTAAGTTTGAATCCTAGATTACGATAAAAAAAATATAGTCTAATTTTTTGTTTAAAATGTCGTTAAAGTTAGACCAAGAAAAATCTGCAGCGATTTTGATAGCCTAGGCAGTACAAGTGTTACTTTAAACGTCAAACTTCTATGAAATTATAACGTATAAATAACACTTGCACTGCGTGGGCCATCAAAATCGCTGCAGACTTTTCTTGATCTAACTCTAACAACTTGAAGCTTAGGGATGAATATAAACAGAGACTTCCCATCTATTTACAAAAACCTGTCAGTCGGATATGGATATTACAAGCACCCTCTGTAGCCAGCAATTAAGTTCAACGAGCTTAGCAAACTTTGAGTCAATCCGGATGAAACCTTCTTAACTAAGCCTTGACCTAATGAACTAAATACTAACAGATTTAATTTCAACTGATCATTTGTAAACCTTGTAGCGTTGTAATAAGCTTAACAATATCGACGATTACGACGACGAATTATAAATTGATGATGATGATAACATATTTTATACAACTTCAATAAAATTAAAATTACAATAATTTTACTTGTACTATTCATGTAAACTTAATTACAATTATATATTTACAATATTTACATAGGTAAATACTTAATCAATTTAAGACGAACCCTAACCCCAATAATTTTTTAACTAAAACAAAACGTATTATCTTCAAAATATTCTCCGCTTGGCCTTGATACACAACGCAAACGCTTGTTAAAATTATCAACAATATGCCGCAGTATTTTTTTTTGTCCCGTATTTTTGGGCCAGCCTGTATAGTTAAAACATATTGTCAGCATGCATCCATTATGCTATTTACATATAAATAAATAACAAAATAATGATAGGACGACTAACAAAATAATCTTGGTTGACCAGTAAAGCTGGGCTATTAGCACTCCATCGTGTGACTCGTCGCATCAAGAACTAATGAATAATCAATATTGTGGAGTGAATCGCAGCCAGTTATGTTATCCCTTGCAGCCATATATTCTCGTTGCTCGGCGAGGACAGGTATGGACGGACGCCGGGTATCCAACGAAGGTGTAACCAACCATTATGTGTAATTGAAGAGGCACTTATTACGTTTGACAGCGGATAGACTCGCTTGCGCTCGGTGTATAATTTATACTCAACAATACTTGTATCTTATAATATACTATGCCTACTACTAATACTATAATATGGTCCCAAATAGAGAAACGTGGGAATGCTGTTTTCTTTTAATTTCACTGAAAGTTATGTCAAGACAACGGACTTTACTATCTAAAATAACAAAAACAACGTTAGCATTTGTTCAATTTTATCAACGTGATTTAAGGTTGAGACAAACTGAGCCCACACAACGTAACGTATTCAATGCATTGTGAAATCTAGACACTGAAATTCGTACGTATGCGTAGAAACATACGGCTTAGTTTGTCCCTACCTGTATTAAGTCTTAGGTGCTCATTTGTGTAAGATTTTATTACGCCCCGCCGGAACTCTAAAAAAGTCTTTCGCATCTACAAAAGTTTTATAAAATGAGAACGGTTAGTATACGTATTTTAATTTCCTCAGTAAATGCGAAATTAACTGCTCACACCACGCTATAAAGGTAACCGGGTATTAAAAGTAGTTGGAGTCGTGCGAAACGTTCCCTAACTTGGCCGCGTCCGTCTGCGGGGTAATAAAACCCGTCAGGATATCTCATGATATGCATATGTGACGAACCTGCCCACAGTACTTATAAACTATCAGTAACCACTGACTACTCATAATCATAACGTAGATATCTCCCTTATGCATGACTCAAATCGTGTAAGAATTATATTTGTGATTAGACTAACTTTTTAAAATCTTTATTTCCTACTTGTATCAATGGGTTAAATATTAGACATTGAAACAAGGAGCC